>NC_084613.1:5155725-5270725 GCF_033978795.1 Nerophis ophidion
TTATTGAAATAAACCACGCAATAAAGTAAAATAATGTTTACCAACACACACCACTAGTTTAAATGATCACTTCAGGATGTATCCACACACTAAGACATAAAAAATACTACTAGCTACTAAGGAATGAATAATACTACACGCTAATGTATGTCTGAGAAGATGAATTATTGCAAATACATCAATAAAAGAAAAATGTTGGTAGTGAAATGTGATTAAATTTAACTCAGAAGCTAACTTTCTCTGTTTATGCCTGTGAGGTCACATGGAGGGCACAATATTCCCAAACCGCAACCTGTCAGCTGCCTGCAACACACACACACACACACACACACACACACACACACACACACACACACACACACACTCTCTATTAAAAAGCCAACCCTCGAAGAAGGAATAATTCTACACATCGAGTCCATTAGAGTTCATCAATAATCAATACATCAGTTCATCAATCAGTAATAAGATGAGCCGTAACTCAGCTATCAGATCTGGTTCTTGTTCATGTGTTTGATGGCCGAGGGGAAAAAAAAGTGTTCAAGTGGCGTGAGGTGTGGGTCTGGATGGACCCTAGTCTCCTGCCTGAGGGGGGAGGGGAGAATGGTTTGAGTCCAGGGTGAGAAAAGTCAGCTGTGATCCCACCCACACGCCTCCTGGTCCAGGAGGAGAACATGTCCTGGAGCCATCGCCTTTTCTTTTTTTCACTCTAACTTTCCTCATCCAAAAAATCTTTCATCCTCGCTCAAATTAATGGGGAGATCGTCACTTTCTCGGTCCGAATTGCTCTTACTGCTGGTGGCTCACATTATAAAGAATGTGAGAATGTGAGGAGCCCTCACACTGGTGACGTCTCGCCTTTTATTATTTTTGATATTGCTGATTATTTCAGTTTCAGTTTATTTTCAGTCTAACAAAAACATATTCAAACATGGATCACGATTCAAAAATGAATAACATGACTGAAATAGGCAGAAGCAAAAAAAACTTATATGCCATATTATGGCATACAGCTTAAGAAAACTCAAAAATCCTATCTCAAAAAATTTGAATATTTCCTCAGACCAAGTAAAAAAAAAAAAAGATTTATAACAGCAAATCAAAATCAAACATTTGAAAATGTCAATTAATGCATTAAGTACTTGGTTAGGAATCCTTTCACATGGATTACTGTATCTATGCAGCGTGGCATGGAGGCAATCGGCATTGCTCAGGTGTTTTGGATGCCCAGGATGCTTCAATAGCAGCCATTAGCTCATTTGCATAATTGGGTCTGGTGTCTTTCAGCTTCTTCTTCACAATAACCCACAAATTCTCTATAGGGTTCAGGTCAGGGGAGTTGGCAGGCCAATCGCGGGCATAAAAGCCATGGTCAATATACCAGTTACTGGTGGTTTTGGCACTTTGGGCAGGTGCCAGATCATGCTGGAAAATGAAATCATCATCTCCATAGAGCTTTACAACAGATGGAAGCATGGACACAGCTGCATTGACTCTGGACTTGATGAAACACAGTGGCCCAAAACCAGCAGCTGACATGGCCCCCCAAACCATTGCTGACTGTGGGAACACACTGGATTTCAAGCGACTTGGATTTTGCTCTTCTCCAGCCTTCCTCCAGACTATAGCACCTTGACTTCCAAATTAAATACAACATTTGCTTTGGTCTGAAAACAGGACTCTGGGCCACTCTGCAACTGTCCGTCAGTCAGACCCTTCTTGCGTTGTCTTGAGTTCAGGAGTGGCTTGACCATGGGAATACGGCTATTGTAGCTGTATCTGTCTAACTCCTTCTTTACATCAACAGACATGAACTAACTCCATCTTTACATCAACAGACCTGAACTAACTCCATCTTTACATCAACAGACATGAACCAAATCCTTCTTTACATCGACAGACATGAACTAACTCCATCTTTACATCAACAGACCTGAACTAACTCCACCTTTACATCAACTGACCTGAACTAACTCCATCCTCACATCAACAGGCATGGACTAACTCCATCCGTACATCAACAGACATGAACTAACTCCATCTTTACATCAACGGAAATGAACTAACTCCTTTTCCACATCAACAGATATGAACTAACTCCATCCTTACATCAACAGACATGAACTAACTCAATCTTCGCATCAACGAAAATGAACTAACTCCTTTCCCACATCAACAGATATGAACTAACTCCATCCTTACATCAACAGACATGAACTAACTCCATCTTTACATCAACAGACATGAACTAACTCCATATTTACATCAAGAGACATGAACTAACTCCATATTTACATCAACAGACATGAACTAACTCCACCTTTACATCAACAGACATGAACTAACTCCATCTTTACATCAACAGACATGAACTAACTCCATCTTTACATCAACGGACATGAACTAGCTCCATCTTTACATCAACAGACATGAACTAACTCCCTCTTTACATCAACGGACATGAACTAACTCCACCTTTACATCAACAGACATGAACTAACTCCATCTTTACATCAACAGACCTGAACTAACTCCATCTTTACATCAACTGACCTGAACTAACTCCATCCTCACATCAACAGCCATGAATTAACTCCATCTTTACATCAACAGACATGAACTAACTCCATCTTTACATCAACGAAAATGAACTGACTCCTTTTCCACATCAACAGATATGAACTAACTCCATCCTTACATCAACGGACATGAACTGACTCCATCTTTACATCAGCAGACATAAACCAACTCATCTTTTACATCAGCAGACATGAAGTAACTCCTTCTTTCGCATCAACAGACATGAACTAACTCCATCTTTACATCAGCAGACATAAACTAACTCATCCTTCACATCAGCGGACATGAACTTACTCCACCTTTACATCAACCGGCATGAATTAACTCCCTCTTCACATCGACAGACATGGACTAACTCCTTCTTTACATCAACGGACATGAACTAACTCCATCTTTGCATCAGCAGACATAAACTAACTCATCCTTCACATCAACAGACATGAACTGACTCCACCTTTACATCAACAGACATGAACTAACTCCTTTTTCACATCAACAGATATGAACTCCATCTTTACATCGACGGACATGAAATGACTCCATCTTTACATCAACTGACCTGAACTAACTCCATCTTTACACCAACGGACATGAACTAACTCCATCTTTACATCAACGGACATGAACTAACTCCATCTTTACATCAGCAGACATGAACTAACTCCATCTTTACATCAACAGACATGAACTAACTCCATCTTTACATCAACAGACATGAAATAACTCCATCTTTACATCAACAGAAATGAACTAACTCCATCTTTACGTCAACGAGCATGAACTAGCTCCATCTTTACATCAACCGACATGAACTAACTCCATCTTTACATCAACGGACACGAGCTAACTCCATCTTTTCATCAACAGACATGAACTAACTCCATCTTTACGTCAACAGACATGAACTAACTCCATCTTTACGTCAACAGACATGAACTAACTCCATCTTTTCATCAACAGACATGAACTAACTCCATCTTTACAGAAATAAATACAAATGAACATGTTTCTGTCCTGTGTAACTTGTATAGCAGCGTTAGCGACGTAGCTCGGGGTAATCCAGCTGTGCACTTTCAAAGTAGTCGCGACAAAAAGGGAGCGTTTATAAAATGTTCAAGTCAATTCCATCAAAGTACTAATCAAAGGCCTATTGATAAAGAAACATTTTTATTCTCACAAGACCCTCGTCTCGTGCTTTCTGACAACAATGTGCTTTGATTTTGCTTCCTGCTTTTAAAAGCGCCATGACCCGCCTTCTTTTGCCCTGATTGGCCCAGACCTGAGCCAATCGTGACTCACCTTTTGTGAACCAACCAATCACGGAGTTTCTTCCCATTGTTTTTGTTTATTTCACCTCTGGATGTCAGGGAGGGACAAGCAGTAATGATACACACTGCACTCCATTGTTTTTCTTTGTTGCTTGGAGCTTCTGTGGACGTGACGACGTTACATGGCTCTCACAAGAGCTAAGCTACAGGAATCTATGGACGGGACGACGTTACATGGCTCTCACAAGAGCTAAGCTACAGGAATCTATAGACGTGACGATGTTACATGACTCTAACAATAGCTAAGCTACAGGAATCTATGGACGTGACGACGTTACATGGGTCTGACAAGAGCTAAGCTACAGGAATCTATGGACGTGACGACGTTACATGGCTCTCACGAGAGCTAAGCTACAGGAATCTGTGGACGTGACGACCTTACATGGCTCTCACAAGAGCTAAACTACAGGAATCTATGGACGTGACGACGTTACAGGGCTCTCACAAGAGCTAAGCTACAGGAATCTATGGACGTGACGACATTACATGGCTCTCACAAGAGCTAAGCTACAGGAATCTATGGACATGACGATGTTACATGACTCTAACAATAGCTAAGCTACAGGAATCTATGGACGTGACGACGTTACATGGCTCTCACAAGAGCTAAACTACAAGAATCTATGAACGTGACGAAGTTACATGGCTCTCACAAGAGCTAAGCTACAGGAATATATGGATGTGACGACATTACATGGCTCTCACAAGAGCTAAGCTACAAGAATCTATGGACGTGACGACCTTACATGGCTCTCACAAGAGCTAAACTACAGGAATCTGTGGACGTGACGACCTTACATGGCTCTCACAAGAGATAAACTACAGGAATCTATGGACGTGACGACGTTACAGGGCTCTCACAAGAGCTAAGCTACAGGAATATGTGGACGTGACGACGTTACATGGCTCTCACAAGAGCTAAGCTACAGGAATCTATGGACGTGACGACGTTACATGGCTCTCACAAGAGCTAAGCTACAGGAATCTATGGACGTGACGACATTACATGGCTCTCACAAGAGCTAAACTACAGGAATCTATGGACGTGACGACGTTACAGGGCTCTCACAAGAGCTAAGCTACAGGAATCTATGGACGTGACGACATTACATGGCTCTCACAAGAGCTAAGCTACAGGAATCTATGGACGTGACGATGTTACATGACTCTAACAATAGCTAAGCTACAGGAATCTATGGACGTGACGACGTTACATGGCTCTCACAAGAGCTAAACTACAAGAATCTATGAACGTGACGACGTTACATGGCTCTCACAAGAGCTAAGCTACAGGAATATATGGATGTGACGACGTTACATGGCTCTCACAAGAGCTAAACTACAGGAATCTATGGACGTAACAACGTTACATGGTTCTCACAAGAGCTAAGCTACAGGAATCTATGTACGTGACGACGTTACATGGCTCTAACAATAGCTAAGCTACAGGAATCTATGGACGTGACGACGTTACATGGCTCTAACAATAGCTAAGCTACAGGAATCTATGGACGTGACAACGTTAAATGGCTCTCACAAGAGCTAAACTACAGGAATCTATGGACGTGACAACGTTACATGGCTCTCACTAGAGCTAAGCTACATGAATCTAAGGACGTGACGACGTTACATGGCTCTCACAAGAGCTAAGCTACAGGAATCTGTGGACGTAACAACGTTACATGGCTCTCACTAGAGCTAAGCTACATGAATCTAAGGACGTGACGACGTTACATGGCTCTCACTAGAGCTAAGCTACATGAATCTAAGGACGTGACGACGTTACATGGCTCTCACAAGAGCTAAGCTACAGGAATCTATGGACGTGACGACGTTACATGGCTCTCACAAGAGCTAAGCTACAGGAATCTATGGACGTGACAACGTTACATGGCTCTCAAAAGAGCTAAGCTACAGGAATCTGTGGACGGGACGACGTTACATGGCTCTAACAATAGCTAAGCTACAGGAATCTATGGACGTAAAAACGTTACATGGCTCTCAAAAG
This sequence comes from Nerophis ophidion, assembly GCF_033978795.1. Taxonomy (NCBI): domain Eukaryota; kingdom Metazoa; phylum Chordata; class Actinopteri; order Syngnathiformes; family Syngnathidae; genus Nerophis; species Nerophis ophidion. Next base: position 5,161,639 of record NC_084613.1, read on the forward strand.
AGCTAAGCTACAGGAATCTATGGACGTGATGACGTTACATGGCTCTCAAAATAATTAAGCTTCAGGAATCTATGGACATGATGACGTTACATGGCTCTCACAAGAGCTAAGCTACAGGAATCTATGGACGTGACGATGTTACATGACTCTAACAATAGCTAAGCTACAGGAATCTATGGACGTGACGACGTTACAGGGCTCTCACAAGAGCTAAACTAAAGGAATCTATGGACGTAACAACGTTACATGGTTCTCACAAGAGCTAAGCTACAGGAATCTATGTACGTGACGACGTTACATGGCTCTAACAATAGCTAAGCTACAGGAATCTGTGGACGTAACAACATTACATGGTTCTCACAAGAGCTAACCTACAGGAATCTATGGACGTGACGACGTTACATGGCTCTCACAAGAACTAAGCTACAGGAATTTATGGACGTAACATTACTTGGCTCTCACTAGAGCTAAGCTACAGGAATCTATGTACGTAACAACGTTACATGGCTCTCATAAGAGCTAAGCTACAGGAATCTATGGATGTAACAATGTTACATGGCTCTCACAAGAGCTAAGCTACAGGAATCTATGGACGTGACGATGTTACATGACTCTCACAAGAGCTAAGCTACAGGAATCGCCACTGCTTCAAAAGGTAGCAACGATACCACTACGCTACCCGGAAATGTAGTTGAGCTTCGTAGCTTTGCTGCATGTAGCGGGTTACTGAACCATCCCTGTCGACTATAGTGGCTACTTTTGCTATTTCTGATGTGACCAATATTGACATTTCTGGAGTACAGACAGCTTTGACCAATATTTTTATTTTCCCACCTCTAGTCTGATTCGTACGCTTGAACTTACATATCCTGGTTGTGTGAGTAAGATTTTGTGTTCTGTCCACCCAAGTCACGACTTCTTGACAGCATTCTACCTTTAATTCATTCAATTACCACTTTTGGTAGTTATTTTGATATAATTTGTTTATGAAAGAAGTTGAACTGATGTTGAACTATTGACAAGAGAAGAGACAAAATACATTTAAACAATTTACCTCAATCAACCCTGTGGAGACAAGTCATGGTCATTGAAGTCAGCATCTTCATAGGAACTAACTTACCCAGCAACATCTTCATAGGAACTAACTTACCCAGCAGCATCTTCATAGGAACTAACTTACCCAGCAGCATCTTCATTAGAACTAACTTACCCAGCAGCATCTTCATTAGAACTAACTTACCCAGCAGCATCTTCATTTGAACTAACTTACCCGGCAGCATCTTCATAGGAACTAACTTACCCAGCAGCATCTTAATTAGAACTAACTTACCCAGCAGCATCTTCATTTGAACTAACTTACCCGGCAGCATCTTCATAGGAACTAACTTACCCAGCAGCATCTTAATTAGAACTAACTTACCCAGCAGCATCTTCATTTGAACTAACTTACCCGGCAGCATCTTAATTAGAACTAACTTACCCAGCAGCATCTTCATTTGAACTAACTTACCCAGCATTATTTTCATTAGAACTAACTTACCCAGCAGCATCTTCATTTGAACTAACTTACCCAGCAGCATCTTCATTTGAACTAACTTACCCAGCATTATTTTCATTAGAACTAACTTACCCGGCAGCATCTTAATTAGAACTAACTTACCCAGCAGCATCTTCATTTGAACTAATTTACCCAGCATTATTTTCATTAGAACTAACTTACCCAGCAGCATCTTCATTAGAACTAACTTACCCAGCAGGATCTTCATTAGAACTAACTTACCCAGCAGCATCTTCATTAAAACTAACTTACCCAGCAGGATCTTCATTAGAACTAACTTACCCAGCATTATTTTCATTAGAACTAACTTACCCAGCAGCATCTTCATTAGAACTAACTTACCCAGCAGCATATTCATTTGAACTAACTTACCCAGCATTATTTTCATTAGAACTAACTTACCCAGCAGCATCTTCATAGGAACTAACTTACCCAGCAGCATCTTCTTAGGAACTAACTTACACAGCAGCATCTTCATAGGAACTAACTTACCCAGCAGCAGCTTCATAGGAACTAACTTACCCAGCAGCATCTTCCATAGAAGTAACTTACCCAGCAGCATCTTCATTAGAACTAACTTACCCAGCAGCAGCTTCATAGGAACTAACTTACCCAGCAGCATCTTCATTAGAACTAACTTAGCCAGCATTATCTTCATTAGAACTAACTTAGCCAGCAGCATCTTCCATAGAACTAACTTACCCAGCAGGATCTTCATTAGAACCAACTTACCCAGCAACATCTTCATTAGAACTAACTTACCCAGCAGGATCTTCATTAGAACTAACTTACCCAGCAGCATCTTCCATAGAACTAATTTACCCAGCAACATCTTCCATAGAACTAACTTACCCTGCAGGATCTTCATTAGAACTAACATACCCAGCAGCATCTTCCATAGAACTAACTTACCCAGCAGGATCTTCATTAGAACTAACTTACCCAGCAGCATCTTCATTAGAACTAACTTACCCAGCATTATTTTCATTAGAACTAACTTACCCAGCATTATTTTCATAGGAACTAACTTACCCAGCATTATCTTCATTAGAACTAACTTACCCAGCATTATCTTCATTAGAACTAACTTACCCAGCATTATTTTCATAGGAACTAACTTACCCAGCATTATTTTCATTAGAACTAACTTACCTAGCATTATTTTCATAGGAACTAACTTACCCAGCATTATTTTCATTAGAACTAACTTACCCAGCATCATCATCATAGGAACTAACTTACCCAGCATCATCTTCATTAGAACTAACTTACCCAGCATTATTTTCATTAGAACTAACTTACCCAGCATTATTTTCATTAGAACTAACTTACCCAGCATTATTTTCATTAGAACTAACTTACCCAGCATTATTTTCATTAGAACTAACTTACCCAGCAGCATCTTCATTAAAACTAACTTACCCAGCAGCATCTTCATTAGAACTAACTTACCCAGCATTATTTTCATTAAAACTAACTTACCCAGCATTATTTTCATTAGAACTAACTTACCCAGCATCATCATCATAGGAACTAACTTACCCAGCAGCATCTTCATTAGACCTAACTTACCCAGCAGCATCTTCATTAGAACTAACTTACCCAGCAGCATCTTCATTAAAACTAACTTACCCAGCAACATTTTCATTAGAACTAACTTACCCAGCAGCATCTTCTTTAGAACTAACTTACCCAGCAGCATCTTCATAGGAACTAACTTACCCAGCAGCATCTTCATAGGAACTAACTTACCCAGCAGCATCTTCATTAGAACTAACTTACCCAGCATTATCTTCATTAGAACTAACTTACCCAGCAACATCTTCATTAGAACTAACTTACCCAGCAGCATCTTCATTAGAACTAACTTACCCAGCATTATCTTCATTAGAACTAACTTACCCAGCATTATCTTCATTAGAACTAACTTACCCAGCATTATTTTCATAGGAACTAACTTACCCAGCATTATTTTCATTAGAACTAACTTACCCAGCATTATTTTCATAGGAACTAACTTACCCAGCATTATTTTCATTAGAACTAACTTACCCAGCATTATTTTCATTAGAACTAACTTACCCAGCATTATTTTCATTAGAACTAACTTACCCAGCATCATCATCATAGGAACTAACTTACCCAGCATTATTTTCATAGGAACTAACTTACCCAGCATTATTTTCATTAGAACTAACTTACCCAGCATTATCTTCATTAGAACTAACTTACCCAGCAGCATCTTCATTAGAACTAACTTACCCAGCAGCATCTTCATTAGAACTAACTTACCCAGCAGCATCTTCATTAGAACTAACTTACCCAGCATTATCTTCATTAGAACTAACTTACCCAGCATTATCTTCATTAGAACTAACTTACCCAGCATTATTTTCATAGGAACTAACTTACCCAGCATTATTTTCATTAGAACTAACTTACCCAGCATTATTTTCATAGGAACTAACTCACCCAGCATTATTTTCATAGGAACTAACTTACCCAGCATTATTTTCATTAGAACTAACTTACCCAGCATTATTTTCATAGGAACTAACTTACCCAGCATTATTTTCATAGGAACTAACTTACCCAGCATTATTTTCATTAGAACTAACTTACCCAGCATTATTTTCATAGGAACTAACTTACCCAGCATTATTTTCATTAGAACTAACTTACCCAGCATTATTTTCATTAGAACTAACTTACCCAGCAGCATCTTCATTAGAACTAACTTACCCAGCATCATCATCATAGGAACTAACTTACCCAGCATTATTTTCATAGGAACTAACTTACCCAGCATTATTTTCATTAGAACTAACTTACCCAGCATTATCTTCATTAGAACTAACTTACCCAGCAGCATCTTCTTTAGAACTAACTTACCTAGCAGCATCTTCATTAGAACTAACTTACCCAGCAGCATCTTCATTAGAACTAACTTACCCAGCAGCATCTTCATTAGAACTAACTTACCCAGCAGCATCTTCATTAGAACTAACTTACCCAGCATTATCTTCATTAGAACTAACTTATCCAGCATTATCTTCATTAGAACTAACTTACCCAGCAGCATCTTCATTAGAACTAACTTACCCAGCAGCATCTTCATTAGAACTAACTTACCCAGCAGCATCTTCATTAGAACTAACTTACCCAGCATTATCTTCATTAGAACTAACTTATCCAGCATTATCTTCATTAGAACTAACTTACCCAGCATTATTTTCATTAGAACTAACTTACCCAGCATTATTTTCATAGGAACTAACTTACCCAGCATTATTTTCATAGGAACTAACTTACCCAGCATTATTTTCATTAGAACTAACTTACCCAGCATTATTTTCATAGGAACTAACTTACCCAGCATTATTTTCATTAGAACTAACTTACCCAGCATTATTTTCATTAGAACTAACTTACCCAGCATTATGTTCATTAGAACTAACTTACCCAGCATCATCATCATAGGAACTAACTTACCCAGCATTATTTTCATAGGAACTAACTTACCCAGCATTATTTTCATTAGAACTAACTTACCCAGCATTATCTTCATTAGAACTAACTTACCCAACAACATCTTCATTAGAACTAACTTACCCAGCATTATTTTCATTAGAACTAACTTACCCAGCATTATTTTCATTAGAACTAACTTACCCAGCATTATCTTCATTAGAACTAACTTACCCAGCATCATCTTCATAGGAACTAACTTACCCAGCATTATTTTCATTAGAACTAACTTACCCAGCATTATCTTCATTAGAACTAACTTACCCAGCAGCATCTTCATTAGAACTAACTTACCCAGCAGCATTTTCATTAGAACTAACTTACCCAGCATTATTTTCATTAGAACTAACTTACCCAGCAACATCTTCATTAAAACTAACTTACCCAGCAGGATCTTCATTAGAACCAACTTACCCAGCAGCATCTTCATTAGAACTAACTTACCCAGCATTATTTTCATTAGAACTAACTTACCCAGCAGCATCTTCATTAGAACTAACTTACCCAGCATTATTTTCATTAGAACTAACTTACCCAGCATTATCTTCATTAGAACTAAGTTACCCAGCATTATTTTCATTAGAACTAACTTACCCTGCATTATTTTCATTAGAACTAACTTACCCAGCATTATTTTCATTAGAACTAACTTACCCAGCATCATCATCATAGGAACTAACTTACCCAGCATCATCATCATAGGAACTAACTTACCCAGCATCATCTTCATTAGAACTAACTTACCCAGCAACATCTTCATTAGAACTAACTTACCCAGCATTATCTTCATTAGAACTAAGTTACCCAGCATTATTTTCATTAGAACTAACTTACCCAGCATTATTTTCATTAGAACTAACTTACCCAGCATTATTTTCATTAGAACTAAGTTACCCAGCATTATCTTCATTAGAACTAACTTACCCAGCATCATCTTCATTAGAACTAACTTACCCAGCATTATTTTCATTAGAACTAACTTACCCAGCATTATCTTCATTAGAACTAACTTACCCAGCATCATCTTCATTAGAACTAACTTACCCAGCAACATCTTCATTAGAACTAACTTACCCAGCATTATTTTCATTAGAACTAACTTACCCAGCAACATCTTCATTAGAACTAACTTACCCAGCAACATCTTCATTAGAACTAACTTACCCAGCATTATTTTCATTAGAACTAACTTACCCAGCATTATTTTCATTAGAACTAACTTACCCAGCAACATCTTCATTAGAACTAACTTACCCAGCAACATCTTCATTAGAACTAACTTACCCAGCATCATCTTCATTAGAACTAACTTACCCAGCATTATTTTCATTAGAACTAACTTACCCAGCATTATCTTCATTAGAACTAACTTACCCAGCATCATCTTCATTAGAACTAACTTACCCAGCAACATCTTCATTAGAACTAACTTACCCAGCATTATTTTCATTAGAACTAACTTACCCAGCAACATCTTCATTAGAACTAACTTACCCAGCAACATCTTCATTAGAACTAACTTACCCAGCATTATTTTCATTAGAACTAACTTACCCAGCATTATTTTCATTAGAACTAACTTACCCAGCATTATTTTCATTAGAACTAACTTACCCGGCAGCATTATTTTCATTAGAACTAACTTACCCAGCATTATTTTCATTAGAACTAACTTACCCAGCATTATTTTCATTAGAACTAACTTACCCAGCAGGACATGTTGTGCTTGCCCTACTTGGCAAAGTACTAACTCTAGCTATTTTCTTTTCACTTATTTGGTTCTGGTCTGGTTAATTATGGTATTAGTCCAATTGAACATGTACATATTTCTTCTTATTTGGTTCTGGCTGGTCTGGTTGGTGATGGTATTAGTTTACTTGAACTTGTACATCCATCCATCTTCAAGCGCTTATTGACCCCCAGACTTTCCTCTCCAGAGTAACATTAGCAACTTCCTCCTGAGGGATCTCCAGGCGTTCCCAGGCCAGAGAGGAGATGTAGTTCTCCCCCACCAAAATGGATACATGGATGATACAGCAGAGGATTGGGAGAATGTCATGTGGTCAGATGAAAGCAAAATAGAACTTTTTGATATAAACTCAACTTGTCGTGAACACCATACCTACTGTGAAGCATGGGGGTGGAAACATCATGCTTTGGGGCTGTTTTTCTGCTAAGGGGACAGGACGATTGATCCGTGTTAAGGAAAGAATGAATTGTGAGATTTTCAGCCAAAACCTCCTTCAATCAGTGAGAGCTTTGAATGGTTGACCAAATACTTATTTTCACACAAATAAATTCTTTAAAATTCCTACAATGTGAATTCCTGGATTTTTTCTCCACATTCTGTCTCTCACAGTTGAAGTGTACCTATGATGAAAATTACAGACCTCTTTCATCCTTTGAAGTGGGAGAACTTGCACAATCGCTGGCTGACTAAATACTTTTTTCAACCCTCTGATGCCATACCTTTCTAACGTCTTCATTTTTGTCATAATTGTTGACGTCAGCAAATATCTTCACACACGCTAGACAGCTTGTTGGAACTTTTACCACCTGTGCCCTTAGTCCCACTCCTCTAATGTCAATTACTGCCATCAGCGTTGAAATGTTAGCTCTGTATTCATTATTTCTCGTTTATGAATGTGTCCAATCTGTTGTTTCGTACTTTTTATAAAGTTGTGGAAGGTAGAAACTGTCAGCATCGCTTGAAGCGCATTGCAAGTCCAACTAGTTGAATTGTCACAGGAAGCAGGGAAAACAATCACAGCACACCAAGACACATAAAGGACTAAGTCTGTGATTGAAACATTGCCAATAAAGGGTTAAGTCTGTGACTGAAATATTGCCAATAAAGGGTTAAGTCTGTGATTGAAACATTGCCAATAAAGGGTTAAGTCTGTGATTGAAACATTGCCAATAAAGGACTAAGTCTGTGATTGAAACATTGCCAATGAAGGGTTAAGTCTGTGATTGAAATATTGCCAATAAAGGGTTAAATCTGTGATTGAAACATTGCCAATAAAGGACTAAGTCTGTGATTGAAACATTGCCAATAAAGGACTAAGTCTGTGATTGAATTATTGCCAATAAAGGACTAGGTTTGAGATTGAAACATTGCCAATGAAGGGTTAAGTCTGCAATTGAAACATTGCCAATAAAGGGTTTTGTCTGTGATTGAAATATTGCCAGTAAAGGACTAAGTCTGTGATTGAAACATTGCCAATGAAGGACTAAGTCTGTGATTGAAACATTGCCAATAAAGGACTAAGTCTGTGATTGAAACATTGCCAATGAAGGACTAAGTCTGTGATTGAAACATTGCCAATAAAGGGTTAAGTCTGGGATTGAAACATTGCCAGTACAGGACTAAGTCTGTGATTGAATTATTGCCAATGAAGGGTTAAGTCTGTGATTGAATTATTGCCAATAAAGGGTTAAGTCTGTGATTGAAACATTGCCAAAGAAGGGTTAAGTCTGTGATTGAAAAATTGTCAATACAGGACTAAGTCTGTGATTGAAACATTGCCAATGAAGGACTAAGTCTGCGATTGAAACATTGCCAATAAAGGGTTAAGTCTGTGATTGAATTATTGCCAATGAAGGGTTAAATCTGTGATTGAAACATTGCCAGTAAAGGACTAAGTCTGTGATTGAAACATTGCCAATAAAGGGTTAAATCTGTGATAGAAACATTGCCAATAAAGGACTAAGTCTGTGATTGAAACATTGCCAATAAAGGACTAAGTCTGTGATTGAAACATCGCCAATAAAGGGTTAAGTCTGCGATTGAAATATTGCCAATAAAGGACTAAGTCTGTGATTGAAACATTGCCAATAAAGGGTTAAGTCTGTGATTGAAAAAATTGCCAATAAAGGACTAAGTCTGTGATTGAAACATTGTCAATAAAGGACTAAGTCTCTGATCGAAACATTGCCAATAAAGGACTAGGTTTGTGATTGAAATATTGCAGATAAAGGGTTAAGTCTGTGATTGAAACATTGCCAATAAAGGGTTAAGTCTGTGATTGAAACATTGCCAACAAATGGTTAAGTCTGTGATTAAAACATTGCCAATAAAGGGTTAAGTCTGTGATTGAAACATTGCCAATAAAGGGTTAAGTCTGTGAATGAAACATTAGCAATACAGGACTAAGTCTGTGATTGAAACATTGCCAATAAAGGGTTAAGTCTGTGAATGAAACATTGCCAATAAAGGACTAAGTCTGTGATTGAAACATTGCCAATAAAGGACTAAGTCTGTAAATGAAACATTGCCAATAAAGGACTAAGTCTGTGATTGAAACATTGCCAATAAAGGACTAAGTCTGTGATTGAAACATTGCCAATAAAGGACTAAGTCTGTGAATGAAACATTGCCAATAAAGGGTTAAGTCTGTGATTGAAACATTGCCAATAAAGGACTAAGTCTGTGATTGAAACATTGCCAATAAAGGACTAAGTCTGTGAATGAAACATTGCCAATAAAGGACTAAGTCTGTGATTGAAACATTGCCAATAAAGGGTTAAATCTCTGATTGAATTATTGCCAGTGAAGGGTTAAGTCAGTGATTGAAACATTGCCAATAAAGGACTAAGTCTGTGATTGAAACATTACCAATAAAGGACTAACTCTGTGATTGAAACATTGCCAATAAAGGACTACGTCTGTGATTGAAACATTGCCAATGAAGGGTTAAGTCTGTGATTGAAACATTGCCAGTAAAGGACTAAGTCTGTGATTGAAATATTGCCAATAAAGGGTTAAATATGTGATTGAAACATTGCCAATAAAGGACTAAGTCTGTGATTGAAACATTGCCAATAAAGGACTAAGTCTGTGATTGAAACATTGCCAATGAAGGGTTAAGTCTGCGATTGAAACATTGCCAATAAAGGGTTTTGTCTGTGATTGAAATATTGCCAGTAAAGGACTAAGTCTGTGATTGAAACATTGCCAGTACAGGACTAAGTCTGTGATTGAAATATTGCCAATAAAGGGTTAAATCTGTGATTGAAACATTGCCAATAAAGGACTAAGTCTGTGATTGAAACATTGCCAGTAAAGGACTAAGTCTGTGATTGAAACATTGCCAATAAAGGACTAAGTCTGTGATTGAAACATTGCCAATAAAGGACTAAGTCTGTGATTGAAACATTGCCAATAAAGGGTTAAGTCTATGATTGAAATATTGCCAATAAAGGGTTAAGTCTGTGATTGAAACAGTGCCAATAAAGGACTAAGTCTGTGATTGAATTATTGCCAATGAAGGGTTAAGTCTGTGATTGAAACATTGCCAGTAAAGGACTAAGTCTGTGAATGAAACTTTGCCAATAAAGGGTTAAGTCTATGATTGAAATATTGCCAATAAAGGGTTAAGTCTGTGATTGAAACAGTGCCAATAAAGGACTAAGTCTGTGATTGAATTATTGCCAATGAAGGGTTAAGTCTGTGATTGAAACATTGCCAGTAAAGGACTAAGTCTGTGATTGAAATATTGCCAATAGAGGGTTAAATCTGTGATAGAAACATTGCCAATGAAGGGTTAAGTCTGTGATTGAAACATTGCCAATAAAGGGTTAAGTCTGTGATTGAAACATTGCCAATAAAGGGTAAAGTCTGTGATTGAAACATTGCCAATAAAGGACTAAGTCAATGAAGGGTTAAGTCTGTGATTGAAATATTGCCAATAAAGGGTTAAATCTGTGATTGAAACATTGCCAATAAAGGGTTAAGTCTATGATTGAAATATTGCCAATAAAGGGTTAAGTCTGTGATTGAAACAGTGCCAATAAAGGACTAAGTCTGTGATTGAAACATTGCCAATAAAGGACTAAGTCTGTGATTGAAACCTTGCCAGTAAAGGACTAAGTCTGTGATTGAATTATTGCCAATGAAGGGTTAAGTCTGTGATTGAAACATTGCCAGTAAAGGACTAAGTCTGTGATTGAAATATTGCCAATAAAGGGTTAAATCTGTGATAGAAACATTGCCAATGAAGGGTTAAGTCTGAGATTGAAACATTGCCAATAAAGGGTCAAGTCTGTGATTGAAACATTGCCAATAAAGGACTAAGTCTGTGATTGAAACATTTCCAATAAAGGGTTAAGTCTGTGATTGAAACATTGCCAATAAAGGGTCAAGTCTGTGATTGAAACATTGCCAATAAAGGACTAAGTCTGTGATTGAAACATTGCCAATAAAGGACTAAGTCTGTGAATGAAACATTGCCAATAAAGGGTTAAGTCTGTGATTGAAACATTGCCAATACAGGACTAAGTCTGTGATTGAAATATTGCCAATAAAGGGTTAAATCTGTGATTGAAACATTGCCAATAAAGGACTAAGTCTGTGAATGAAACATTGCCAATAAAGGACTAAGTCTGTGAATGAAACATTGCCAATAAAGGACTAAGTCTGTGAATGAAACATTGCCAATAAAGGACTAAGTCTGTGATTGAAACATTGCCAATAAAGGACTAAGTCTGTGAATGAAACATTGCCAATAAAGGACTAAGTCTGTGATTGAAACATTGCCAATAAAGGACTAAGTCGGTGATTGAAACATTGCCAATAAAGGACTAAGTCTGTGAATGAAACATTGCCAATAAAGGACTAAGTCTGTGAATGAAACATTGCCAATAAAGGACTAAGTCTGTGATTGAAACATTGCCAATAAAGGACTAAGTCTGTGATTGAAACATTGCCAATAAAGGGTTAAGTCAGCCAATGACAGCACAAACATTTCTATGCAGATCCTCAGGTCTCCTGCAGTGAATGAAATCTTGCGTTTCACACAAAAGGCACGCGCAGGAGGCGATGCAATAATTCATTCCCAGCTTTCTGAAACCACAATAATTCATTTTGATGCCTCATATTGTCACACTTGATTTCTTCACCAGTGGAATCCTAAGAACTTTCTGTAAAATGACTGTTTCCAACCCGAGAGACACACGTTTGAACATGCTGTGAGTACTGATAAGTAACATTTACTGGCACTTACATGTACAAACCCCGTTTCCTTATAAGCTGGGAAATTGTGTTTGATGTAAATATAAACAGAATACAATGATTTGCAAATCCTTTTCAACCCATATTCAGTTGAATATGCTACAAAGACAACATATTTGATGTTCAAACTCATAAACTTTATTTTTTTTTTGCTAATAATTAACTTAGAATTTCATGGCTGCAACACGTGCCAAAGTAGTTGGGAAAGGGCATGTTCACCACTGTGTTACATCACCTTTTCTTTTAACAACACTCAATAAACGTTTGGGAACTGAGGAAACTAATTGTTGAAGCTTTCTTGTTTTATGTAGAGTTTCAGTCCTTCAACAGTCCGCTGTCGTATTTTACGCTTCATAATGCGCCACACATTTTCCATGGGAGACAGGTCTGGACTGCAGGCGGGCCAGGAAAGTACCCACACTCTTTTACTACGAAGCCACGCTGTTGTAACACGTGGCTTGGCATTGTCTTGCTGAAATAAGCAGGGGCGTCCATGATAACGTTGCTTGGATGACAACATATGTTGCTCCAAAACCTGTATGGACCTTTCAGCATTAATGGTGCCTTCACAGATGTGTAAGTTACCCATGCCTTGGGCACTAATACACCCCCATACCATCACACATGCTGGATTTTGAACTTCGCACCTATAACAATCCGGATGGTTATTTTCCTCTTTGTTCCGGAGGACACCACGTCCACAGTTTCCAAAAACAATTTGAAATGTGGACTCGTCAGACCACAGAACACTTTTCCATTTTGCATCAGTCCATCTTAGATGAGCTCGGCCCCAGCCAATCCGGCGGCGTTCCTGGGTGTTGTTGATAAATGTTTTTTTTTTTTTTGCATAGCAGAGTTTTAACTTGCACTTACAGATGTAGCGACCAACTGTAGTTACTGACAGTGGTTTTATGAAGTGTTCCTGAGCCCATGTGGTGATATTTTTGACACACTGATGTCAGTTTTTAATGCAGTACCGCCTGAGAGATCAAAGGTCCGTAATATCATCGCTTACGTGCAGTGATTTCTCCACATTCTCTGAACCTTTTGATGATTTTACGGACCGTAGATGGTAAAATCCCTAAATTCCTTGCAATAGCTCGTTGAGAAATGTTGTTCTAAAACTGTTCGACAATTTGCTTACAAAGTGGTGACCCTCACCCCATCCTTGTTTGTGAATTACTGAGCATTCCATGGAAGCTGCTTTTATACCCAATCATGGCACCCACCTGTTCCCAATTAGCCTGCACACCTGTGGGATGTTCCAAATAAGTGTTTGATGAGCATTCCTCAACTTTATCAGTATTTATTGCCACCTTTCCCAACTTCTTTGTCACGTGTCGCTGGCATCAAATTCTAAAGTTAATGATTATTTGCACAAAAAAAAAATGTTTATGAGTTTGAACATCAAATATGTTGTCTTTGTAGCATATTCAACTGAATATGGGTTGAAAAGGATTTGCAAATCATTGTATTCCGTTTATATTTACATCTAACACAATTTCCCAACTCATATGGAAACGGGGTTTGTACATTCACCCTTTTTGTAGGAAGAAGTCTTGTGGGAAAATAAGTGATAAGCCTTAGAGTCCATCATGCGTCAAAAAGAACATTTCCTGAGAATGTGACCGTAGGGAATAATCACTAACAGCAAAGTCCTTGTTCTCCTAGTGTGAAATATTCTCACTGACCACTTCTTCCAGTACATCTATGTCTCTGACCAATGGAATCCAGTCCAAGAACACGGGGTTAAATCCACACTGGAACTAAGCAGTCCGTCTGTGGTCTTGTCAAAAGAAACAAACATGAGGAGTTTACTAATAATCCTCCACTCTGCATAGTCTTTCTTTGTTGGTCCATGGGGTCGACGAGGACCACTCCAGTCATCCGAAGGTTTCTTGGACGGAAGGTTGATGGCACAGGCTTTTTGACCTCTTTTTTCTTGGCGCCTTTGTAAATGGAGGAGCGCCAAGTGGCTCAGTCCACTGCGGTTTGTTCCCACGTGTCAGGGTTGATGGCAAACACTTTCAGTGAGGTTTTGAGGGTATCTTTGAAGCATTTCTTCTGCCCACCCTGGGACCGCTGGCCATGCTGCAGCTCTCTGTAAAGTCTTTTGGCCAGCCTCTGTCTTGCGTACGGGCTGGCTAGGTGCTAATAATCCTCCACTCTACATAGTCTTTCTTTGTTGGTCCATGGGGTCGACGAGGACCATTCCAGTCATCCGAAGGTTTCTGGGACGGAAGGTTGATGGCACAGGCTTTTTGACCTCTTTTTTTCTTGGCGCCTTTGTAAATGGAGGAGCACCAAGTGGCTCAATCCACTGCGGTTTGTTCCAACGTGTCTGGGTTGATGGCAAACACTTTCAGTGAGGTTTTGAGGGTATCTTTGAAGCATTTCTTCTGCCCACCCCGGGACCGCCGGTCATACTGCAGCGCTCCGTAAAGTCTTTTGGCCAGCCTCTTGTCTTGCGTACGGGCTGGCTAGGTGTCCTTCCCAGCAAAGCTGAGACTGCACCAGGATGGTAAAGAGGTTGGGGAGAACTGCTTTAGCTAATAATTCTGTTTCTGGGACTTGGTCCTGCCACTTGATGCCGATGATCTTCCTGAGACTTGTTGTGTGGAAGTGATTTAGCTTCCTGTCGTGCCTTTGGTACACTGCCCATGTCTCGCATGCATAGAGCAGCGTAGGGAGCACCACTGCCCCGTAAACTTTCAGTTTGGTTTGTGTGGTAATGCCTTTTTTGTTCCATTCGGATAGTCTGCCAAAAGTTGAGCTGGCTCTGGCTATGCGGGTGTCCACTTCGTCATCGGTGGTGACATTCTAAGACAGTTTGCTGCCAAGGTAGGTGAAGTGGTTCACTGTGTTGAGTCTCCGGCTATTGACAGTGATGTTGGGCTCAACGTAAAGCTTTCCAGGCGCGGGCTGATGAAGGTCAATCAATCAATCAATCAATCAATCAATCAATGTTTACTTATATAGCCCTAAATCACTAGTGTCTCAAAGGGCTGCACAAACCACTACGACATCCTCGGTAGGCCCACATAAGGGCAAGGAAAACTCACACCCAGTGGGACGTCGGTGACAATAATGACTATGAGAACGTTGGAGAGGAGGAAAGCAATGGCCATAATGGATCCAACACAGTCGCGAGAGTCCAGTCCTAAGCGGATCCAACACAGCAGCGAGAGTCCCGTTCACAGCGGAGCCAGCAGGAAACCATCCCAAGCGGAGGCGGATCAGCAGCGCAGAGATGTCCCCAGCCGATACACAGGCAAGCAGTACATGGCCACCGGATCGGACCGGACCCCCTCGACAAGGGAGAGTGGGACATAGGAGAGAAAGAAAAGAAACGGCAGATCAACTGGTCTAAAAAGGGAGTCTATTTAAAGGCTAGAGTATACAGATGAGTTTTAAGGTGAGACTTAAATGCTTCTACTGTGGTGGCATCTCGAACTGTTACCGGGAGGGCATTCCAGAGGTCCTCAGTCTTGTTTGTGCAGGCGCTGGAGAACACGTCAACACTGCATGTCGGCTTCTGAGACAGCGTCGAGGGCACAGTCAGCAGCAAACAGCAGTTCTCTGATTTTGTCAGTCAAAACTTTGTTTTTCGCCAGGAGCCTCTGAAGTTTGAACAGTTTGCCATCTGTGCGGTACTTTAGGTTGACACCAACACCAACACCAATCGTCTCTGAAGGCGTCTGTAAAGCATGGCAAAAAACATGAAGCTGAACAGTGTTGGCGCCAAGACACAGCCTTGCATGACCCCATTTGTGACTGGGTACGGGTTAGAGGATTCTCCATTAGCCTGGACTCTGGCCTGCATGCCCTTTTGAAACTGCATCACCAAAGCGAAGAATCTCCTCGGTAAACCCTACTTTGCCATAATCTTCCACAGACCCTCTCTGCTGACGATATCAATGGCTTTGGCCCGGTCGACATAGGTGAGGAACAGGTCCGAGTTCTGCTCCTGACACTTCTCTTGAAGCTGCCTGGCAGCGAACACCATGTCGATGGTTCCTTGCTCCTTGCGAAATCCACACTGACTTTCAGGCAGAAGTCCTTGGTCAAGGTGGATCCTGGCAAGGATCTTTCCTGAGATGGAGAGCAGGGATATGCGTCTGTGGTTGTCGCAGGCCTGTCTGTTTCCTTTGCCCTTGTACAGATGTATGATGGAAGCGGTTTTGAATTCCTGGGGAATCGTGTCTTGCTCCCATATCAGAAGAAACAACTGATAGGGCCTGTCAGTCAACACTGTTCCCCATTCCTTGTAGACCTCAGGAATGGCGTTGGTGCCAGGTGCTTTGCTTCTGGAGAGTAGACACATGGCTTTTTGGGTCTGAAGCTAGGTTGGAGGGTCATCCAGTGTTTTGTTGAAGGGCACTTGGGGGAGACGATTAATGGCTTCGTCGTTGATGGTCAAGGGGCGGTTCAGGACGTTGACAAAATATTTGGCCCACCTCTCTAGGATATTTTCTTTTACTGTAATTAGAGTGTTCCAGTCTGCGCTGAGAAGGGGGTTTGATCCTGAAGACGTGAGGCCGTACACTTCTTTCAAGGCGTCGTAGAAGTTCTTAAATCTGTGCCTGTCTGCATAACCTCAGATTTCATCAGCTTTGTTGCAGAGCCAAGCATCTTGCATCTGACGGAGCTTCTGCTGCACAGTTCTGCGTGTGTAGATACACATTTTTAATTTGCTATGGATTTGGGGTTACAGAGGTAGTTCGCTTACGGGTGGGGAGGCGGAAGATTGTATTGGTGACCAGCAGTTCATGCTCAGCGCAAGTCTGGAGCAGAAGAAAACCGTTGCTGTTGCAGTGGCTTACTCGAATGTCCAAGGACTCCATCGCAAGTAAGTTTCTTTTCCTCCGCTTAGCGATATGCTTAAGTTCAGCGGGTCGAGATGGAGAGCAGGGATATGCGTCTGTGGTTGTCGCAGGCCTGTCTGTTTCCTTTGCCCTTGTACAGATGTATGATGGAAGCGGTTTTGAATTCTTGGGGAATCGTGTCTTGCTCCCATATCAGAAGAAACAACTGATAGGGCCTGTCAGTCAACACTGTTCCCCCTTCCTTGTAGACCTCAGTAATGGCGTTGGTGCCAGGTGCTTTGCTTCTGGAGAGTAGACACATGGCTTTTTGGGTCTGAAGCTAAGTTGGAGGGTCATCCAGTGTTTTGTTGATAGGCACTTCGGGGAGACGATTAATGGCTTCGTTGTAGATGGTCGAGGGGCGGTTCAGGACGTTGACAAAAAGTTTGGCCCACCTCTCTAGGATATTTTCTTTTTCTGTAATTAGAGTGTTCCAGTCTGCGCTGAGAAGGGGGTTTGATCCTGAAGACGTGAGGCCGTACACTTCTTTCAAGGCGTCGTAGAAGTTCTTAAATCTGTGCCGGTCTGCATAACTTCAGATTTCATCAGCTTTGTTGCAGAGCCAAGCATCTTGCATCTGACGGAGCTTCTGCTGCACAGTTCTGCGTGTGTAGATACACATTTTTAATTTGCTATGGATTTGGGATTACAGAGGTAGTTCGCTTACGGGTGGGGAGGCGGAAGATTGTATTGGTGACCAGCAGTTCATGCTCAGCGCAAGTCTGGAGCAGAAGAAAACCGTTGCTGTTGCAGTGGCTTACTCGAATGTCCAAGGACTCCATCGCAAGTAAGTTTCTTTTCCTCCGCTTAGCGATATGCTTAAGTTCAGCGGGTCGAGATGGAGAGCAGGGATATGCGTCTGTGGTTGTCGCAGGCCTGTCTGTTTCCTTTGCCTTTGTACAGATGTATGATGGAAGCGGTTTTGAATTCCTGGGGAATCGTGTCTTGCTCCCACATCAGAAGAAACAACTGATAGGGCCTGTCAGTCAACACTGTTCCCCCTTCCTTGTAGACCTCAGGAATGGCGTTGGTGCCAGGTGCTTTGCTTCTGGAGAGTAGACGCATGGCTTTTTGGGTCTGAAGCTAGGTTGGAGGGTCATCCAGTGTTTTGTTGAAGGGCACTTGGGGGAGACGATTAATGGCTTCGTCGTTGATGGTCAAGGGGCGGTTCAGGACGTTGACAAAATGTTTGGCCCACCTCTCTAGGATATTTTCTTTTTCTGTAATTAGAGTGTTCCAGTCTGCGCTGAGAAGGGGGTTTGATCCTGAAGAAGTGAGGCCGTACACTTCTTTCAAGGCGTCGTAGAAGTTCTTAAATTCGTGCCTGTCTGTATAACCTCAGATTTCATCAGCTTTGTTGCAGAAGAAAACCGTTGCTGTTGCAGGGGCTCACTCGAATGTCCAAGGACTCCATCTTATTTAAACGGGGATAGGAGGTCCAGTCTATGTGTCATACTTGATCCTTTCGCGATATTGCCATATTTTTGCTGAAAGGATTTAGTAGAGAACATCCACAATAAAGTTCGCAACTTTTGGTCGCTAATAAAAAAAGCCTCGCCTGTACCGGAAGTAACAGACAATGTGCTTGTGACGTCACGGGTTGTGGAGCTCCTCACATCTGAACATTGTTTACAATCATGGCCTCCAGCAGCAAAAGCTGTTTGGACCGAGAAAGCGACAATTTCCCCATTAATTTGAGCGAGGATGAAAGATTTGTGGATGAGGACGTTTAGAGTGAAGTACTAGAAAAAAAAAAAGAAAAAAAAAAGGGACAGCTCCAGGTGACGTTTCAGATGTAATTAGACACATTTACTAGGATAATTCTGGAAGATACCTTATCTGCCTATTGTTTCAATAGTGTTTTAGTGAGATTGTAAAGTCATACCTGAAAGTCGGATGGCTGCGGTGAACGTAAGTGTCTCTAAGAGAAGCCGAGGGGCCAAGATCACAGCTGCCTTTTTGAGCTGCAGGATGAGGTCGCGTAATCCACTGAAGTCTCCGGTAAGAGGCAACTTAATATCACAATTTTCCCATCCAAAAACTTGCTGGTTGACATAGAGAAACATGTTCGCTTGACAGCTCTGTGTTAAAGCTTCACAACAAACAAAGAAACACCGGTTGTGTTTTGGTGCTAAAGGCAGCTGCAATCCACCGCTTTCCACCAACAGCATTCTTCTTTGACGTCTCCATTATTAATTGAACCAAATGCAAAAGATTCAGCAACACAGATGTCCAAAATACTGTGTAATTATGCGATGAAAAGAGACGATTTTTAGCCGTGTTTGGTGCTGGGCTAATATGTCCCCTCCAATCCGAGACGTCACAAACACGCGTCATCATTGCGCAACGTTTTAAAATTGCAATTTAGTAAACTAAAAAGGCCGTATTGGCATGTGTTGCAATGTTAATATTACATCATTGATATATAAACTATCAGACTGCGTGGTGGGTAGTAGTGGCTTTCAGTAGCCCTTTAAATGTGTCAGGTTTGGACTTGGATTTGGTTTACTCCTTCGATGCAGAGAGGATACGGGACGAGCCAAACGAGAGTGTACGTACATGGTTTATTTGGAGTACTAAATACAAAAATAATCGAACTAAGGGCGCTCACAAAGAGGTACAAAACCTGGCGACAAAAATCCAAACAGGAAAAAAAAACCACCTGCTCGATGGCATGAAAGACGATAAACTATAAACTTAAACTTGCACTGTGGCAGAACTATGAACAACTAAAACAAAAACACTTACTGTGACCGAAACAAGGGGCATGGATAGCAAAGCAAATGACTTAAGTACTGGCTGTGGTAATAGAAAACAGGTGTGAGAGGCTGGGGATTGGGGCGCGACTTAAGGGGACCAGGTGGAAACTAATAGGTTGGCATGGAAACAAACAAAACCAGGAAGTGCAAAACATGACTGGATGTCCAAAATCAAAACATAACATGACAAAACAAAACATGATCCATAGGTGTGACAAAATGGGACAATGAAAAAGGAGGATTAGCTCCACATTCTTCAGGACAAGCTAAAACCATCAGCCCGGAGGTTGGGTCTTGGGCCCAGCTGGGTGTTCCAACAGGACAATCTTCTTACACACTGACATTGTCAGAAGAAGAAACATAAATAGTTTAATAAGAGTGCATTTACAATGTTTGTTATTCCACTTACACAACATCTCTACTTACTGTGTTAACTCTATTATTATTTGTCAACATGTCCTACAGAAAGTCTGTACTTATTGTCTTAACTCTATTATTGCTTGTCTTACAGAACATCTGGCACTGATGGCAGTGATGGCGAACGAGAGCTGGCCTTCATACGTTCCACATTATCTCCTCCGGGGTGATCCCTTCGCTTCCAGACTGTCGAAGGAGGCGGACCTTGTTGCAGCGTTGTACATCTGCATCATAGGTCAGTGCTCTTGTGAGATACTTTTACCTTACCCTTGTCCGTTGATTATTTATGCATGTTTATTTAAATTGTACAGGCGTCTGCCTCACAATACGAAGGTCCTGAGTAGTCCTGGGTTCAAGCCCAGGCTCGGGATCTTTCTGTGTGGAGTTTGCATGTTTTCCCCGTGAATGCGTGGGTTCCCTCCGGGTACTCCGGCTTCCTCCCACATCCAAACACATGCACCTGGGGATAGGCCCCTCCCACCTTCAAAGACATGCCTTTGGGGAAAGGCCCCTCCCACCTCCAAAGACATGCCCTTGGGGAAAGGCCCCTCCCACCTCCAAAAACATGCACCTGGGCATAGGCCCCTCCCACCTCCAAAAACATGCACCCGGGGATAGGCCCCTCCCACTTCCAAAGACATGCCCTTGGGGATAGGCCCCTCCCACCTCCAAACACATGCCCTTGGGGATAGGCCCCTCCCAACTCCAAAGACATGCCCTTGGGGATAGGTCCCTCCCACCTCCAAAGACATGCACCTGGGGTTAGGCCCCTCCCACCTCCAAAGACATGCACCTGGGGATTGGCCCCTCCCACTTCCAAAGACATGCACCCGGGGATAGGCCCCTCCCACCTCCAAAGACATGCACCTGGGGATAGGCCCCTCCCACCTCCAAAGACATGCACCTGGGATAGGCCCCTCCCACCTCCAAAGACATGCACCTGGGATAGGCCCCTCTCATCTCCAAAGACATGCACCTGGGGATAGGCCCCTCCCACTTCCAAAGACATGCCCTTGGGGATAGGCCCCTCCCACCTCCAAAGACATGTACCCTCCCACTTCCAAAGACATGCCCTTGGGGATAGGCCCCTCCCACCTCCAAAGACATGTACCCTCCCACTTCCAAAGACATGCACCTGGGGTTGGGCCCCTCCCACCTCCAATGATATGCACCTGGGGATAGGCCCCTCCCACCTCCAAAGACATGCCCTTGGGGATAGGCCCCTCCCACCTCCAAAGACATGTACCTGGGGATAGGCCCCTCCCACCTCCAAAGACATGCACCTTGGGGATAGGCCCCTCCCTCCCCCAAAGACATGCCCTTGGGGATAGGCCCCTCCCACCTCCAAAGACATGCGCTTGGGGATAGGCCCCTCCCACCTCCAAAGACATGCACCTGGGGATAGGCCCCTCCCACCTCCAAAGACATGCACCTGGGGATAGGTTGATTGGCAACACTAAATGGTCCCTAGTGTGTGAATGTTGTCTATCTGTGTTGGCCCTGCGATGAGGTGACCACTTGTCCAGGGTGTACCTCGCCTTCTGCCTGATTGTAGCTGAGATGGACATCCGCGACCCCAGAGGAAATAAGCGGTAGAAAATGGATGGGGATGGATGGATTATCATTAAAATGTTGTATTATTGTTTATAATATGAATACAGTAATGGGCAAGCTATTGGGAAAATGCAGTAAATTAAACTACGAGTTACTCTGGATTAAATGTGAGCTACAGGAGTAGGGATTCCCAGAGAATTGTGGCAAGTTACATTTCAAGCTACACGGCAAAAGTCACTTGCTCCAGCAGGAAGGGGATTCATGAAGCCCAATTTCCCTGCCGGAGCAGGGAAGCCCAGACTTCCCTCTCCCCAGCAACTTCGTCTAGCTCTTCCCGGGGGATCCTGAGGCGTTCCCAGGCCAGCCGGGAGAGACAGTCTTCCCAATGTGTCCAGGGTCTTCCCCGTGGCCTCCTACTGGTTGGATGTGCCCGAATCACCTTCCTCGAGAGGCTTTTGGGTGGCATCCTGACCAGATGCCCAAACCACATCATCTGGCTTTTCTCCATGTGGAGGAGCAGCGGCTTTACTCGGAGCTTCTCACCCTATCTCTAAGGGAGAGACCCACCACCCGGAGGAGGAAACTCATTTGGGCCGCTTGTACCCGTGATCTTATCCTTTCGGTCATGACCCAAAGCTCATGACCATAGGTGAGGATGGGAACGTAGATCGACCGGTAAATTGAGAGCTTTGCCTTCCGGCTCAGCTCCTTCTTCACCACAACGGATCGATACAGTGTCCACATTACTGAAGACGCCACACCGATCCGCCTGTCGATCTCACCATCCACTCTTCCCTCACTCGTGAACAAGACTCTGAGGTACTTGAACTATTTCATTTGGGGAGAGTTACAGTATACACAGGTCTGATTGTTACACTACTCACAGGTGTGGGCGTTACAGTACTCACAGGTGTGAGTGTTACAGTACTCACAGGTGTGAGCGTTACAGTACTCACAGGTGTGAGTGTTACAGTACTCACAGGTCTGAGCGTTACAGTACTCACAGGTGTGACTGTTACAGTACTCACAGGTGTGACTGTTACAGTACTCACAGGTGTGACTGTTACAGTACTCACAGGTGTGAGTGTTACAGCACTCACAGGTGTGAGCGTTACAGTACTCACAGGTGTGACTGTTACAGTACTCACAGGTGTGAGTGTTACAGCACTCACAGGTGTGGGCGTTACAGTACTCACAGGTGTGAGTGTTACAGTACTCACAGGTCGGATTGTTACAGTACTCACAGGTGTGAGTGTTGCAGTACTCACAGGTCTGATTGTTACAGTACTCACAGGTGTGAGTGTTACACTAATCACAGGTCTGATTGTTACAGTACCCACAGGTGTGAGTGTTACAGTACTCACAGGTCTGATTGTTACAGTACTCACAGGTGTGAGTGTTACACTAATCACAGGTCTGATTGTTACAGTACTCACAGGTGTGAGCGTTACAGTACTCAAGGTCTGATTGTTACAGTACTCACAGGTGTGAGTGTTACAGCACTCAAAGGTGTGAGTGTTACAGTACTCACAGGTGTGAGTGTTGCAGTACTCACAGGTCTGATTGTTACAGTACTCACAGTGTGAGCGTTACAGTACTCACATGTGTGTGTTACAGTACTCACGGGTCTGATTGTTACTGTACTCACAGGTGTGAGTGTTACAGTACTCACAGGTGTGAGTGTTACAGTACCCACGGGTCTGATTGTTACAGTACTCACAGGAGTGAGTGTTACAGTACTCACAGGTGTGAGTGTTACAGTACTCACAGGTCGGATTGTTACAGTACTCACAGGTGTGAGTGTTGCAGTACTCACGGGTCTGATTGTTACAGTACTCACAGGTGTGAGTGTTACACTAATCACAGGTCTGATTGTTACAGTACCCACAGGTGTGAGTGTTACAGTACTCACAGGTCTGATTGTTACAGTACTCACAGATGTGAGTGTTACACTAATCACAGGTCTGATTGTTACAGTACTCACAGGTGTGAGTGTTACAGTACTCAAGGTCTGATTGTTACAGTACTCACAGGTGTGAGTGTTACAGCACTCAAAGGTGTGAGTGTTACAGTACTCACAGGTGTGAGTGTTGCAGTACTCACAGGTCTGATTGTTACAGTACTCACAGTGTGAGCGTTACAGTACTCACATGTGTGTGTTACAGTACTCACAGGTCTGATTGTTACAGTACCCACAGGTCTGATTGTTACAGTACTCACAGGAGTGAGTGTTACAGTACTCACAGGTGGGAGTGTTACACTACTCACAGGTCTGATTGTTACAGTACTCACAGGTGTGAGTGTTACAGTACTCACAGGTCTGATTGTTACAGTACTCACAGGTGTGAGTGTTACCGTACTCAAGGTCTGATTGTTACAGTACTCACAGGTGGGAGTGTTACAGTACTCACATATGTGATTGTTACAGTACTCACAGGTGTGAGTGTTAGGTGATTGATTGATTGATTGATTGATTGATTGATTGATTGATTGATTGATTGATTGATTGATTGAGTGTGAGTCTTACAGTACTCACAGGTCTGAGCGTTACAGTACTCACAGATGTGAGTATTACATTACTCACAGGTGTGAGTGCTACTGTACTCACAGGTATGATTGTTACAGTACTCACAGGTGTGAGTGTTACAGTACTCACAGGTCTGAGCGTTACAGTACTCACAGTGTAAGTGTTACTTTACTCACAGGTCTGATTGTTACAGTACTCACAGGTGTGAGTGTTACAGTACTCACAGGTGTGATTGTTACAGTACTCACAGGTGTGAGTGTTACAGTACTCACAGGTGTGAGTGTTACAGTACTCACAGGTGTGAGTGTTACAGTACTCACAGGTGTGATTGTTACAGTACTCACAGGTGTGATTGTTACCGTACTCACAGGTCTGATTGTTACAGTACTCACAGGTGTGAGTGTTACAGTACTCACAGGTGTGAGTGTTACAGTACTCACAGGTGTGAGTGTTACAGTACTCACAGGTGTGAGTGTCACAGTACTCACAGGTGTGATTGTTACCGTACTCACAGGTGTGATTGTTACAGTACTCACAGGTGTGAGTGTTACAGTACTCACAGGTGTGAGTGTTACAGTACTCACAGGTGTGATTGTTACAGTACTCACAGGTGTGAGTGTTACAGTACTCACAGGTGTGAGTGTTACAGTGCTCACAGGTGTGAGCGTTACAGTACACACAGGTCTGATTGTTACAGTACTCACAGGTGTGAGTGTTACACTAATCACAGGTCTGATTGTTACAGTACTCAAGGTCTGGTTGTTACAGTACTCACAGGTGTGAGTGTTACAGTACTCAATGGTGTGAGTGTTACAGTACTCACAGGTGTGAGTGTTACAGCACTCACAAGTCTGATTGTTACAGTACTCAAAGGTGTGAGTGTTACAGTACTCACAGGTGTGAGTATTACAGTACTCACAGGTGTGAGTGTTACAGTACTCACAGGTCGGATTGTTACAGTACTCACAGGTGTGAGTGTTACAGTACTCACATGTGTGATTCATATAATACTCACAGGTGTGAGTGTTACAGTACTCACAGGTCTGAGCGTTAAGTGATTGATTGATTGATTGAGTCTGAGCGTTACAGTACTCACAGGTGTGAGTGTTACAGTACTCACAGGTCGGATTGTTACAGTACTCACAGGTGTGAGTGTTACAGTACTCACATGTGTGATTCATATAATACTCACAGGTGTGAGTGTTACAGTACTCACAGGTCTGAGCGTTAAGTGATTGATTGATTGATTGAGTCTGAGCGTTACAGTACTCACAGGTGTGAGTGTTACAGTACTCACAGGTGTGAGTGTTACAGTACTCACAGGTCTGATTTTTACAGTACTCACAGCATACTTCCTGTTCTTAGTAAATTGATGGAAAAAGTTGTTTTCAAACAGATTCAAGATGACTTTGCCTACAACAAAGTGATGTTTTGTTCCCAGCATGCTTCTAGTCAAGGTCACTCAACATCTACTGCTCTAGCTCAGCTGACTGATGACTGGCTGTCACAAGAAGATGGTTGCTACTGTCCTGATTGACTTCAGTGCGGCATTCCATGTCGTAGATCACAACATAATGATCTCCAGACTGAGAAAATATGTTTTTAATAGTATGTCACTTTCTTGGATGTTGAACTATCTATCAGGAAGATGACAGAGAGTGTGTTTCAATGGCAGCCTATCTGAACACAAGTACAATTACTGCGGCGTGCCTCAGGGAAGCTACTTAGGTCCTTTACTTTTTTAGTATTTTTACTTCTGACCACCATGGTTATGTATGCAGATGACACAACATTAAGCGTGTCTTAATGAAATGAAATTAAACAATGGATGTCCGCTAACTTTTTGCAACTTAATGCCAAAAAAACGGAAATGCTGATTATCGGTCCAGCTAGACACCGACCTCTATTTAATAATACAACTTTAACATTTGACAACCAAATAATAAAACAAGGTGACTCTGTAAAAAATCTGGGTATTATCTTCGACCCAACTCTCTCCTTTGAGTCACACATTAAAAGCGTTACTAAAACGGCCTTCTTTCATCTCCGTAATATCGCTAAAATTCGCTCCATTTTGTCCACTAAAGACGCCGAGATCATTATCCATGCGTTTGTTACGTCTCGTCTCGATTACTGTAACGTATTATTTTCGGGTCTCCCCATGTCTAGCATTAAAAGATTACAGTTGGTACAAAATGCGGCTGCTAGACTTTTGACAAGAACAAGAAAGTTTGATCATATTACGCCTGTACTGTATATACCTTTATATACATATATACATACATATATACCTATACTGTATATACCTTTATATACATATATACATACATATATACCTATACTGGCTCACCTGCACTGGCTTCCTGTGCACTTAAGATGTGACTTTAAGGTTTTACTACTTACGTATAAAATACTACACGGTCTAGCTCCAGCCTATCTTGCCGATTGTATTGTACCGTATGTCCCGGCAAGAAATCTGCCTTCAAAAGACTCCGGCTTATTAGTGATTCCTAGAGCTCAAAAAAAGTCTGCGGGCTATAGAGCGTTTTCCGTTCGGGCTCCAGTACTCTGGAATGCCCTCCCGGTAACAGTTCGAGATGCTACCTCAGTAGAAGCATTTAAGTCTCATCTTAAAACTCATCTGTATACTCTAGCCTTTAAATAGACCTCCTTTTTAGACCACTTGATCTGCCGCTTCTTTTCTTTCTCCTATGTCCCCCCCTCCCTTGTGGAGGGGGTCCGGTCCGATGACCATGGATGAAGTACTGACTGTCCAGAGTCGAGACCCAGGATGGACCGCTCGTCGGGACCCAGGATGGACCGCTCGCCTGTATCGGTTGGGGACATCTCTACGCTGCTGATCCGCTTGAGATGGTTTCCTGTGGACGGGACTCTCACTGCTGTCTTGGAGCCACTATGGATTGAACTTTCACAGTATCATGTTGGACCCGCTCGACATCCATTGCTTTCGGTCCCCTAGAGGGGGGGGGTTGCCCACATCTGAGGTCCTCTCCAAGGTTTCTCATAGTCAGCATTGTCGCTGGCGTCCCACTGGATGTGAATTCTCCCTGCCCACTGGGTGTGAGTTTTCCTTGCCCTTTTGTGGGCTCTTCCGAGGATGTCGTAGTCGTAATGATTTGTGCTGCCCTTTGAGACATTTGTGATTTGGGGCTGTATAAATAAACATTGATTGATTGATTGAACTCTAAACAGCACTGCCTCTACCTTAAATGACCTAGAAAATCACTTCAATCAGGACCTGGAGAGAGTGTCAAGCTGGGTAAATGATAGTCAACTTGTTGTGAATATTGACAAAACAAAAATAATTCTTTTTGGATCCAGGCCTATGCTTGTTGAAGACCCTCAGCTTCACATTTCAATGTCAGATATACCGATTGTGCAGGTCAGAAAAGCAAAACTGCTTGGTGTTCTATTAGACAACTGTCATGGTCCGATCATATCGATAGTATTTTAATGGAAACGGGAATAGGTTTAGCCACGGTCAGAAAGTTCTCCTCCTTCTTGTCTTCCTCAACAATGGGTCAAGTCATACAGTTCTTGCTTTTCTGTCCTCTTCATTACTGTCCTATAATATGATCTGCTACAACTAAGTCTGACCTGAACTAACTGCAACTTGTTCAGAACAGAGCGGCCTGACCAGGGGTCATCAACCTTTTTCAATCAATCAATCAATCAATGTTTACTTATATAGCCCTAAATCACTAGTGTCTCAAAGGGCTGCACAAACCACAACACAAACCACTACGACGTCCTCGGTAGGCCCACATAAGGGCAAGGAAAACTCACACCCAGTGGGACGTCGGTGACAGTGATGACCCAAGAGCTACTTCTTGGGTACTGATTAATGCAAAGGGCTACCAGTTTGATACACACTTAAAGGGGAACATTATCAGCAGACTTATGTAAGCGTCAATATATACCTTGATGGTGCAGAAAAAAGACCATGTATTTTTTAACCGATTTCCGAACTCTAAATGGGTGAATTTGGGCGAATTAAACGCCTTTCTGTTCATCGCGCTGGAGGCGATGACGTCAGAATGTGACGTCGCCGAGCTAACACACCCGCCATTTTCATTTTCAACACATTACAAACACCGGGTCTCAGCTCTGTTATTTTCCGTTTTTTTGACTATTTTTTGGAACCTTGGAGACATCATGCCTCGTCGGTGTGTTGTCGGAGGTTGTAACAACACTAACAGGGAGGGATTCAAGTTGCACCACTGGCCCGAAGATGCTATTTTCCGTTTTTTCGACTATTTTTGGGAACCTTGGAGACATCATGCCTCGACGGTGTGTTGTCGGAGGGTGTAACATCACTAACAGGGAGGGATTCAAGTTGCACCACTGGGCCGAAGATGCCAAAGTGTCTGCCCCCATTGAATGTGCCAGAGTGTCTCCACATTTTACCGGCGATGCTAAGACAGACATGGCACAGAGATGTATGGATAACCTGCAGATGCATTTGCAACGATAGTCAACGAAATCACAAATGTGAGTTTTGTTGATGTTGACTGCCAGCTAATGGATGCTAACATGCTACGCTAATCGATGCTAACATGCTCTTTACCGGCGGTGCTAAAGCAGACATGGCACAGAGATGTATGGATAACCTGCAGATGCATTTGCAACTATATTACGTTTCCTTCCACCCACATTTAATGCGAAACAAACACTTACCAATCGACGGATTTAAGTTGCTCCAGTGTCAAAAGATGCGAAAGTCCTGATCGTTTGGTCCGCACATTTTACCGGCGATGCTAACGCAGCTATTCGGCCATGCTATGGCTATGAATAGCGTCAATGGCTATTTGCTCAATCGCTTCAGTTTCTTCTTAAATACTTTCATACTCCAACCATCTGTTTCAATACATGCGTAATCTGTTGAATCGCTTAAGTCGCTGAAATCCGAGTCTGAATCCGAGCTAATGTCGCTATATCTTGCTGTGGTTTTCCCATTGTTTGTTTACATTGGCAGCACTGTGTGACGTCACAGGGAAATGGATAGTGGCATCGCAAATAGCGAAAATAAGGCACTTTAAAGCTTTATTTAGGGATATTCCGAGACCGGTAAAATTTTGAAAAAAAATTCAAAAAATACAACAAGCCACTGGGAACTGATTTTTATTGTTTTTAACCCTTTTGAAATTGTGATAATGTTCCCCTTTAATAAATTGCGAAAAATAGCCAATTTGCTCAATTTACCTTTAATGAATAAATCTATATGTTTAAAAAAAAAAAAAGGGGTATTTCTGTCCGTCATTCCGTCGTACATTTTTTTTCCTTTTGCGGAAGGTTTTTTGTAGAGGATAAATGATGAAAAAACAAACACTTAATCGAACGGTTTAAAACAAGAAAACACTTTTTTTTTATTTTGAAACATAGTTTATCTTCAATTTCCACTCTTTAAAATTCAAAATTCAAAAAAACTAGCTAATTCGAATCTCTTTGAAAAAATTTAAAAAATAATTCTTCCTGATTAAGATTAATTTTATAAATAAATAAATAATAATAAATAAATGGGTTGTACTTGTCTAGCGCTTTTCTACCTTCAAGGTACTCAAAGCGCTTTGACACTACTTCCACATTCACATACTGATGGGGGGAGCTGCCATGCAAGGCGCCAACCAGCACCCATCAGGAGCAAGGGTGAAGTGTCTTGCTCAGGACACAACGGACGTGACGAGGTTGGTACTAGGTGGGGATTGAACCAGGGACCCTCGGGTTGTGCACGGCCACTCTCCCACTACGCCACGCCGTCCCAATTTTAGAGTTTTGATGACATATTTTTTAAATGGGTTAAAATCCAATCTGCGTTTTGTTAGAATATATAACAAATTGGACCAAGCTATATTTCTAACAAAGACAAATCATTATTTCTTCTAGATTTTCCAGGACAAAAAAATTTAAAATAAAAATTCAAAAGACTTTGAAATAAGATTTAAATTTGATTCTACAGATTTTCTAGATTTGCCAGAATCCATCCATCCATTTTCTACCAGTTATTCCCCTTTTGGGGTGGCGGGAGGCGCTGGTGCCTATTTCAGCTACAATCGGGCGGAAGGCGGGGTACACCCTGGACAAGTCGCCACCTCATCGCAGGGCCAACACAGATAGACAGACAACATTCACACTCACATTAGGGCCCATTTAGTGTTGCCAATCAACCTATCCCCAGGTGCATGTCCCACAATATTTTATTTTTAATTTAAATCATAATATTTGAAGAAATATTTCACAAATATTCTTCGGCGAAAAAACGGAAGCTAAAATGAAGAATTAAATTAAAATGTATTTATTATTCTTTACACACAAAAAAAAAAGTCAGGTTGAAACACTGATGACATTTATTAAACAGACAAGAAGCAAGGAACCAAGCAGTAACAGACTTAAATAGAGCTCATGAGGAGACTGTACTCGAGTTACAGATCCAAACAACGTTCTCAAGAACAGACCGCGTGCCTCCTGTATTTATTTGGAACATCCTTATTACATCATTGGGACTGAAGGGAGGGGGGGATTGGACTCCACACAAGATATGCAAATATGTTGACACTTGGTGCTATCGCCCAGTCTGTGCTTGGTCTTGGTCCCAGAACAGAATGTTTGGACTTGGCAGTCAGCAGGCGGAATCGGGACAGAACACTGATAGGAAAGAACGGCAAGCAATCCCTCAGATTGCTACAGAAAAAACATCCATCCATCCATCCATCATCTTCCGCTTATCCGAGGTCGGGTCGCGGGGGCAGCAGCCTAAGCAGGGAAGCCCAGACTTCCCTCTCCCCAGCCACTTCGTCTAGCTCTTCCCGGGGGATCCCGAGGCGTTCCCAGGCCAGCCGGGAGACATAGTCTTCTCAACATGTCCTGGGTCTCCTACCGATTGGACGTGCCCTAAACACCTCCCTAGGGAGGCGTTCGGGTGGCATCCTGACCAGATGCCCGAACCACCTCATCTGGCTCCTCTCCATGTGAAGGAGCAGCGGCTTTACGTGATCTTATCCTTTCGGTCATGACCCAAAGCTCATGACCATAGGTGAGGATGGGAACGTAGATCGACCGGTAAATTGAGAGCTTTGCCTTCCGGCTCAGCTCCTTCTTCACCACAACGGATCGGTACAACGTCCGCATTACTGAAGACGCCGCACAGATCCGCCTGTCGATCTCACGATCCACTCTTCCCCCACTCGTGAACAAGACTCCTAGGTACTTGAACTCCTCCACTTGGGGCAGGGTCTCCTCCCCAACCCGGAGATGGCACTCCACCCTTTTCCGGGGCGAGAACCATGGACTCGGACTTGGAGGTCCAGAAAAAACACTTCCGCACAAATTGACAATACTTTCTAGTAACGGCCCTTAAGCATATAGTTCTGATGATAATATATTCATAATTATTCTAACACTTGAACATTGAAGTGAATTATATTTATATAGCGTTTTTCTCTAGTGACTCAAAGCGCTTTACATTTCTAAGTTACATTTAAACCAGTGTGGGTGGCACCGGGAACAGGTGGGTCAAGTGTCTTGCCCAAGGACACAACGGCAGTGACTAGGATGGCGGTAGCGGGAATCGAACCTGCAACCCTCAAGTTGCTGGCACGTCCGCTCTACCAACCGAGCTATGCCGCCCCATTGATCTAAATTGTCAGGAAAGAAGAGGAAGGAATTTAAAAGGTAAAAAGGTAAATGTGTTTAAAAATCCTAAAATCATTTTTAAGGTTGTATTTTTTCTCTAAAATTATCTTTCGGAAAGTTATAAGAAGCAAAGTAAAAAAAAAACATTTATTTATTCAAACAAGTGAAGACCAAGTCTTTAAAATATTTTTTGGGGTTTTCAAATTCTGTTTGAGTTTTGTCTCTCTTAGAATTAAAAATGTTGAGCAAAGCGAGACCAGCTTGCTAGTAAATAAACACAATTTAAAACATAGAGGCAGCTCACTGGTAAGTGCTGCTATTTGAGCTATTTTTAGAACAGGCCAGCGGGCGACTCATCTGGTACTTACTTAACCCTTGTATTATGTTGGAAAAAATGACATTGATTATGTTGCGGGTCGTTTTGACCCGTACTGTGTAACTCAAAACAGTCAAGAAAACAGGTTAAACCAATAACAATTTTATTTTAGGTTATATAAACATTTAGAAAAGTGACATACAATGCAAATTTTTATTCCAATTGTATTATGTTAAGGGTCAATTTGACCCATTTCCGTTTTTGTGTTGATCAAAGTACTGGTTATCCTTTCTTTTTCTTGCTGAAATCCGGTGACTTTTCCTCATCTAGGGTCATGAACTGGTGTGTAAAATCTGGACACTTTGTTGTGTAGTGGAATGTTTGTGCAGAGTTTGTATAAAAAGATGATGTTGCCAGTCATTTTGACCCAGGCGCTTTAATGTGGGTAAATATCTGTTCAGATCCAAAAATAAACATGTCTCCTTGATGTACTTTTTACTTTGATGTACAATTGTTTGTATTTTGATTGTCTCTGAGACCCAGAGCCAGGTGTGTGAAGAGAGGGAACTTTCTCACACTTGTCCTTGTCTCCTCAGATGTCATCCTTCTGGAGCTCATTTTTGGTGAGTTTGTCAAAGAGATGACATGAGAACAGTGACAAGGACACGTTTGAGAAAGTTCCCTCTCTTCACACACCTGTCTCTGGGTCTCAGAGGCAATCGAAATACAAACAATTGTACATCAAAGTAAAAAGTACATCAAAGAGACTTGTTTATTTTGACTATTTACCCACATTAAAGCGTATGGGTCAAAATGACCCGCAACATCATCTTTGTATACAAACTCTGCAAGACATTCCATTAATCAACAAAGTGTCCAGATTTTACACACCAGTTCATGACCCTAGATGAGGAAAAGTCATCAAATTTCAGCAAGAAAAAGAAATGATAACCAGTTCAAACTGCCTCCACGGTGGAGTGTTTTAAGTCTCGTCTTAAGACCCACTTTTATTCTTTGGCTTTTAACACTACGTGAGTTGTGTGGTCCTCTGTCCTCTGTTGTCCTCTGTGTTTTTTATACACTTTTATTTTTATTTTACTGTTTTAATTGATTTTACCCTTTAAAATATTTTTTAATCATATTTGTTTTTATATTGGTTTTATTTTTATTCATTTTTTGTTTTATTTAGTCATTGGTGTAGCATAATATTGTTTTTAACATGGCTGTGCAGCACTTTGGAAACGTTATTGTTGTTTAAATGTGCTATATAAATAAAGTGGATTGGATTGGATTAGTACTTTGATAAACACAAAAACTGAAATGGGTCAAATTGACCCTCAACATAATAGACTGGTTGAATGTTCTTTGCGCACTAATATTTCATTTATGCATTCACGCCTGTCCTGGTTGGGTGTTGAACAAAATATGCAGTGTAGTCTCCTTATGTTCTTTAGAACTATCATTTTAGATCAATAGCCAGATTACTTTTAAAAACAGTTTTTAAAATCAATTTACACACATTATCGTGACACTAGGAATGTCTGCAATGGCTATTTGTCACTTCCTGCTCCCAGGACCAACCTCCTCCAACATACAGTCACGTATATAATGTATATCATGAATATTATGTATATCAGTGGTCCCCAACCACCGGGCCGCAGAAGAAGTTTTTATTGAAAAAGAAAAACACATATATTTTTTGTTTTTTATTTTTATTAAATCAACATAAAAATCACAATCTACACTTACAATTAGTGCAAGAACCACAAAAACCTCCCTTTTTCATGACAAAAACGTGCCTTTTTTATGACAAAGAAGAAGAAAAAAAAAAAAAAAAGGACAGCCCCCCTCAAAACACCCCCCCCCCTCATGAATAACATGTATGTCAGTGGTCCCCAACCACCGGGCCGCAGAATAATTTTTTTATTCAAAAAAACAAACAAAACAAAAAAAAACATATATATATATATATATATATATATATATATATATATATATATATATTTTTTTTTTTTTTTCATGAAATCAACACAAAAAACACAATCTACACTTACAATTAGTGCAAAAACTACACAAAAACCTCCCTTTTTCATGACAAAAACGTCCCTTTTTTATGACAAAGAAATTGATATATAAACTATCAGACTGCGTGGTCGCTAATAGTGGCTTTCAGTAGGCCTTTAGCACCTTTTTTCTTCACATAATCAATGACCTCACAAATTGAATTTTTTTGAACCCGCCCCTTTCAGTAAATGATTGAATTTGACAAATCAGCAGCAAGCACGTCATGCTTGTTGTTTTCTACACCTTTACTAAACCTTCTAGAAACTTACTTGCAGTGTCAACGTTGAAATTGTCACAAAAGCAGTGATTTATCTTGCTAGCGATGTGGGACTGCTATGATTTGCTATTATGACAATGATATCAAACTGTGTTATAACCCCCATAAGAGAAGATTGATGTGATTATTATCATCCATTTGAAGTTTGACAACATTTGATGGACCACATGTATTTTTATTTACTTTGCCTTTTCTTTGGCTCACTCCCCACAGTATAATGTTATTCGTTTTCTCTACCTACTTGAAATAATAACAGCAGCTTTCTTGAGCATGACCTAAAAGTACAAAGACTTGTGTGTAGTTTGGGAACAGTTGTCATGTGCAGTAAAACTTTTCACGAAATGTGGGTTCCTAGATTTGTGCCTCAGATGAAGAGAGCAGTTATCAGTGGAATTTTATTCAGTAAACAAATACAAACTAAGGCTTTGGGCGTTGTTTTCTCTAAACGCATGAATGTGTGTAAATCTGGCCGAGGACACGCGTTATTGTGGGTTTACTCCACGTCATCTTCATCACTAAAAGAAAACATCGGCCCAGAGAATACAGTGGGG
Organism: Nerophis ophidion; assembly: GCF_033978795.1. NCBI lineage: Eukaryota > Metazoa > Chordata > Actinopteri > Syngnathiformes > Syngnathidae > Nerophis > Nerophis ophidion. The sequence continues at coordinate 5,196,717 of NC_084613.1, forward strand.
CGAAAAAGTATTTAATCAGCCAGCGATTGTGCAAGTTCTCCCACTTCAAAGGATGAAAGAGGTCTGTCATTTTCATCATAGGTACACTTCAACTGTGAGAGACAGAATGTGTTGGATGTAAATATAAACGGAATACAAATAATTTTCAACCCATATTCACTTAAATGCACTAAAAAGACAACATATTTGATGTTCAAACTCATAAACTGTATTTTTTTTTTGCAAATAATAATGAACTTAGAATTTCATGGCTGCAACACGTGCCAAAGTAGTTGGGAAAGGGCATGTTCACCACTGTGTTACATCACCTTTTCTTTTAACAACACTCAATAAATGTTTGGGAACTGAGGAAACTAATTGTTGAAGCTTTGAAAGTGGAATTCTTTAACATTCTTGTTTTATGTAGAGCTTCAGTCCTTCAACAGTCCGGGGTCGTATTTTACGCTTCATAATGCGCCACACATTTTCGAAGGGAGACAGGTCTGGACTGCAGGCGGGCCAGGAAAGTACCCGCACTCTTTTTTTACGAAGTCACGCTTTCGTAACACTGGTCTTGCTGAAATAAGCAGGGGCGTCCATGATAACGTTGCTTGGATGACAACATATGTTGCTCCAAAACCTGTATGGACCTTTCAGCATTAATGGTGCCTTCACAGATGTGTAAGTTACCCATGCCTTGGGCACTAATACACCCCCATACCATCACACATGCTGGCTTTTCAACTTTGCGCCTATAACAATCCGAATTGTTATTTTCTTCTTTGTTCTGGAGGACACCACGTCCACAGTTTCCAAAAACAATTTAAAATGTGGACTCGTCAGACCACAGAACACTTTTCCACTTTGCATCAGTCCATCTTAGATGAGCTCGGGTCCAGCGTAGCCGGCGGGGTTCCTGGGTGTTGTTGATAAATGGCTTTGGCTTTGCATAGTAGAGTTTTAACTTGCACTTACAGATGTAGCGACCAACTGTAGTTACTGACAGTGGTTTTATGAAGTGTTCCTGAGCCCATGGGGTGATATCCTTTACACACTGATGTGGGTTTTTGATGCAGTACCGCCTGAAGGATCAAAGGTCCGTAATATCATCGCTTAGGTGAAGTGATTTTTCCAGATTCTCTGAACCTTTTGATGATTTTACGGACCGTAGATGGTAAAATCCATTAATTCCTTGCAATAGCTCGTTGAGAAATGTTGTTCTAAAACTGTTCGACAATTTGTTTACAAATTGTTGACCCTTGCCTAATCCATGTTTGTGAACTACTTAGCTGCTTTTATACCCAATCATGGCACCCACCTGTTCCCAATTAGCCTGCACACCTGTGGGATGTTCCATATAAGTGTTTGATGAGCATTCCTCAACTTTATCAGTATTTATTTCCACCTTTCCCAACTTCTTTGTCACATTTTGCTGGCATCAAATTCTAAAGTTAATGATTAATTGCACACCAAAAACATTTTTTATGAGTTTGAACATCAAATATGTTGTCTTTGTAGCATATTCAACTGAATATGGGTTGAAAAGGATTTGCAAATCATTGTATTCTGTTTATATTTACATCGAACACAATTTCCCAACTCATGGAAACGGGGTTTGTACTTTGGGCAATGACAGTTTGCTGATGTTCAGGAGTAATAGGTGCGGGCCACTAAAGAGAGACACCATGTAGTATGTTGGGATGTATTTATGTATAACATGGCGCTCATACATAATAAGACAATGAGATGTAAAATGAAATAATGCATTGACTTGTAAACGTGTGCTGTAAGTGCTCTCTCTCTCTTGCAGGTATCATGTCTGCCACGGGGAACGGTTATGTTTTATATATGACCTTCAAGCGCAAAAGCAAACTGAAGCCTCCGGAGCTCATGACTGTCAACCTGGCTCTCTTCGACTTTGGCATATCAGGTACTTCTGCAACTTCCATCATGCCACACACATCCTTTTTTAAACCTCATTTCAAAACATTCCCATCTCAATTTAGAGAATGAAACCCCCTTAATGACGAAATGCTGGTAGCTTTAATTATGCTCCGAGTCCCCAGTCAGTGTTGGAAGACTTTTGTTGGAATTGTGCAATCATTATGAGGGACAACAACACTTTTGTCTTTTTTGTGGGGTTTGTTTTAAAGATGCAACTAATGTCTAAAGTCTCTAAAACTACTTCAAAACCTTCCATCAACATTTATATACACACTGCAAGGATATATATATATATATATATATATATATATATGTATATATATATATGTGTGTATATATATATATGTGTATATATATATATATATGTATATATATATATAATGTAACAGACACCTTCATAACAATATGTAATATGTACAATATACACACTAAAAGTGTTTATATATATATATATATATATATATATATATATATATATATATATATTATGTAGTAACAGACAACTTCACAATGATAATAACACACAAACAGAAGAAGTCTGGCGTTAAAGTCAGGAAGAAGTTTCTCTAGAGAAAAAATTATGACTCAAGTGGTGAATCTGTATTTTTATTTACATTTATTTTCATTTGTCACGAAGGCATTCCCAGGCCAGCCCTAAACACCTCCCCCCCAGGGGGGCGTCTTGACCAGATATCCAAACACCCCCCAGGAGGGCATCCTGACCAGATGCCCTAGACACTCCCCCCATATGGGCATCCTGACCAGATACCCAAACACCTCCCCCCAGGAGGGCATCCTGACCAGATGGCCTAAACACCCCCCCCAGGGGGGGCATCCTGACCAGACACCATAAACACCCCCCAGGAGGGCATCCTGACCAGATACCCTAAACACCTCCCCCCAGGAGGGCATCCTGACCAGATACCCAAACACCTCCCCCCAGGAGGGCATCCTGACCAGATGCCCTAAACACCCCCCCAGGGGGGAATCCTGACCAGACACCCTAAACACCTCTCCCCAGGAGGGCATCCTAACCAGATATCCTAAACACCTCCCCCCAGGAGGGCATCCTGACCAGACGCCCCAAACACCCCTACCCCTCATGGGGGCATTCTGACCAGATACCCTAAACACCCCCCAGGAGGGCATCCTGACCAGATGCCCTAGACACTCCCCCCATATGGGCATCCTGACCAGATACCCAAACACCTCCCCCCAGGAGGGCATCCTGACCAGATGGCCTAAACACCCCCCCAGGGGGGGGAATCCTGACCAGACACCATAAACACCCCCCAGGAGGGCATCCTGACCAGATATCCTAAACACCTCCCCCCAGGAGGGCATCCTAACCAGATATCCTAAACACCTCCCCCAGGAGGGCATCCTGACCAGACGCCCCAAACACCCCTACCCCTCATGGGGGAATTCTGACCAGATACCCTAAACACCCCCTCCCCGCCCCCCAGGAGGGTATCCTAACCAAATACTCTAAACACCACCCCAGGGGGGCATCCTGACCAGACGCCCTAAACACGAACGAGACGGCGCACTTAAAAATATCCGAGGATGGGGACCTTAAACGCTGATTCAGTGTGGCTGAAACGAGGCTTAGACTAAATAACTATTTGTTTTAGAGAGTTGTCCGGCTTAGTGTAGACATAACCTTAGAACAGGGGCGTCAAACATGCGGCCCGCGGGCCAATTGGGGTCCGCGAGACGTTGCTTTGCAGCCCGCACTGTGATATGACAATTTAATGTATTTGCGGCCCGTGACTTTAATATGAACGGAACTTGACAGCGTCGTACTTCCCAACGTTCCCAATTTTCACGGGAGTCCCCTTAGTATCAGGGTATCCATTCTCTGGTAATCCCTGGCGATTTTTACCCAATCAAAAATACTCATGGGGTGCCGCAATGGCACTGTTCTTAACGCCCTCTGAATTCTGTACAGACAGCGTGCAAGCCTATTTGATTGTTACATTTGGCTGAGGAGTACATATGTGTGATGTTGCAAGACATATTTGGTCAACAGCTACACACGTCACACTGAGGGCGGCCGTAAAAAAAAACTTGAACACTGTTACAAATATGTGCCAGACTGTGAACCCACACCAAACAAGAATGACAAACACATTTCAGGAGAACATCCGCACCGTAATACAACATAAACTCAACAGAACAAATACCCAGAATCCCAGGTTGTGTATACTGTAGCCTAGGGGAGTTAGGGCTGCAAGGTGTTCTGGGTATTTGTTCTTTTGTGTTTAAGTTGTGTTAGGGTGCGGATGTTCTCCCAAAATGTGTTTGTCATTTTTAATTTTGTGTGGGTTCAAAGTGTTGCGCATATTTGTAACAGTGTTAAAGTTGTTTATACGGCCACCCTCAGTGTGACCTGTATGGCTGTTGAGTAAGTACGTCTTGCAGCCACTAACGCTGTTCTACACAAATCCCGCACAACATGATTTAGAGTTGTCACTTTAGTTGTGTTATGTGCGCAATGACGAGTTGTGGAGCACTGGTTCTCTTATAGATGGTACTCTACATGAAGGTATGCCAAGGGTTAGGTGAGATTTATCAAAAACATTCGAAAAAATGATAAATATATTTGTTGGATAACACTTCAACAAAATTGTAATGTAAGTTCACAAACTGTGAAAAGAAATGCAACAATGCAATATTCAGTGTTGACAGATAGATTTTTTTGTGGACATGTTTCATAAATATTGATGTTAAAGATAAAATCGTGAGGGTTGGCTTTCCTGCCCTAGCAATGCTGACCAGACACCATAAAAAATCCTCCCAGGGCGGCATCCTGACCAGATACCCTAAACACCTCCCCAGGGGGGAATCCTGACCAGATACCCTAAACACCTCCCCAGGGGGGAATCCTGACCAGATACCCTAAACACCTCCCCAGGGGGGAATCCTTACCAGACACCCTAAACACCTCTCCCCAGGAGGGCATCCTGACCAGATACCCTAAACACCTCCCCAGGGGGGAATCCTTACCAGACACCCTAAACACCTCTCCCCAGGAGGGCATCCTGACCAGATACCCTAAACACCTCCCCAGGGGGGAATCCTTACCAGACACCCTAAACACCTCTCCCCAGGAGGGCATCCTGACCAGATACCCTAAACACCTCCCCAGGGGGGAATCCTTACCAGACACCCTAAACACCTCTCCCCAGGAGGGCATCCTGACCAGATACCCTAAACACCTCCCCCAGGGGGGAATCCTTACCAGACACCCTAAACACCTCTCCCCAGGAGGGCATCCTGACCAGATACCCTAAACACCTCCCCAGGGGGGAATCCTTACCAGACACCCTAAACACCTCTCCCCAGGAGGGCATCCTGACCAGATACCCTAAACACCTCCCAGGGGGGAATCCTTACCAGACACCCTAAACACCTCTCCCCAGGAGGGCATCCTGACCAGATACCCTAAACACCTCCCCAGGGGGGAATCCTTACCAGACACCCTAAACACCTCTCCCCAGGAGGGCATCCTGACCAGATATCCTAAACACCTCCCCAGGGGGGAATCCTTACCAGACACCCTAAACACCTCTCCCCAGGAGGGCATCCTGACCAGATACCCTAAACACCTCCCCCCAGGAGCGCATCCTGACCAGACACCCTAAACACCTCTCCCCAGGGGAGAATCCTGACCAGATACCCTAAACACCTCCCCAGGGGGGAATCCTTACCAGACACCCTAAACACCTCTCCCCAGGAGGGCATCCTGACCAGATATCCTAAACACCTCCCCAGGGGGGAATCCTTACCAGACACCCTAAACACCTCTCCCCAGGAGGGCATCCTGACCAGATATCCTAAACACCTCCCCAGGAGCGCATCCTGACCAGACACCCTAAACACCTCTCCCCAGGGGGGAATCCTGACCAGATACCCTAAACACCTCCCCAGGGGGGAATCCTTACCAGACACCCTAAACACCTCTCCCCAGGAGGGCATCCTGACCAGATACCCTAAACACCTCCCCAGGGGGGAATCCTTACCAGACACCCTAAACACCTCTCCCCAGGAGGGCATCCTGACCAGATACCCTAAACACCTCCCCAGGGGGGAATCCTTACCAGACACCCTAAACACCTCTCCCCAGGAGGGCATCCTAACCAGATATCCTAAACACCTCCCTAGGGCAGGACAGCCATTCATAGAAGGTCAATTCATTAAAAAGTGCATGTTAGATTTTTTAAGAAATCTTTTCTCGCGGCCCAGCCTCACCCAGTTTCTGCATCCAGTGGCCCCCAGGTAAATTGAGTTTGAGACCCCTGCCTTAGAACTAAGCGTGTTTGAAGGAAGCCAAACATTGGCTTGAAGATGGATCAACATTGGGACCAAAAAAAAAACCCATCATTACATGTTTTATAGACCAAAATCTTTCTTGTTGGTATTGATAGCTCAAAAAGTCATGATGGATTTTGTTTGAACTTTTAATAATTAAGTGTGATTGTAAGTGCTTATATTTTGGGAGTGATCTCAATCACCATCTGGATACAGACTGGTTTTACTGTGAAGTCAGTATGGCCTGGTTTAGGTCTGTGCTCTCCACTGCAGGGCATGCCAAAGTCCAACACACTAACAATACACACAATATTGCAAGTGTAGTGATGCATTTCAAGGTTTATGTTCAGCCCAATGACCTCAGTCTTTACTTTACACTGATCGACTTCTTCTGTCTGGTCAACTCATTTATTTGTGTGGTCTGACCAAGACATGCGGAAAAAAAAAAAAAAAAAAAAAAAAAAAACATAGGCCAACATGTGTCCAACCTTGAGTTTACCACGCAGCTTCTTCTCCCAATAGAAATATTGGAGTGCTTTTTGGCCGTGTGACTTTATGATGATGACAATATATTGAGAGTGACTTCATGATGATGACAACATATTGAGATGCACTTCTATGAATTTGATGAAACACCTCATCCCTCTTCCACCTTGCCAATAAACACTTGCTGCAAGTCTGTTTCATCATGCAAACATTTACTATCATGAATGTTTGCTGACTCCTACAACCAACAATAACTTATTAAAACATATATACATACATGCAAAAGTGTACATACACTTGTAAAGAAGATGATGGCATGGCTGTCTTGACTTTCCAATCATTTCTACAACTCTTATTTTTTCGTGATGAAGTGATTGGAGCACATACTTTTTGCTCACAAAAACATTCATGAAGTTTGCTTCTTTTATGAATTTATTACGGCTCTACTGATAATGTGAGCAATCAAAAAATATAATATTTGCTTACATGTCCTTTGGCACGTTTCACTGCAATAAGTCGCTTTTGGTAGCCATCCACAAGCGTCTGCTTACATTTTTCACCACAAAATTGCTGCAGTTCTGCTAAATGTGTGACATGGACTTGTTTCTTCAGCATTGTCCACACTTTTTAAGTCAGGACTTTGGGAAGGCCATTCTAAAACCTTCATTCTAGCCTGATTTAGCCATTCCTTTACCACTTTTGAGGTGTGTTTGGGGTCATTGTATTGTTGGAACACCCAACTGTGCCCAAAACCCAACCACCGGGCTGATGATTTTAGCTTAACCTGAAGAATTTGGAGCTAATCCTCCTTTTTCATTGTCCCATTTACTCTCTGTAAAGCAGCAGTTCTATTGGCGCCAATACAGGCCCAAAACATAATACTATAACCACCATGCTTGGCGGTAGGCATGGTGTTCCTGGGATTAAAGGCCTCACCTTTTCTCCACCAAACATATTGCTGGGTATTGTGGCCAAACAGCTCACTATTTGTTCCATCTGACCACAGAACTTTCCTCCAAAAGGTCTTACCTTTGTCCATGTGATGTCAGATGAAACAAAAATGGAGCAGTTAGGCCACAATACCCAGCAATATGTTGGAGGTGTATATATATATATATATATATATATATATATATATATATATATATATATATATATATATATATATATATATTTATTGATTGGATTATCCGGAGAATAGTGCTCGATACCGTGGTAGAGCGCAATATGTAGGTGTGGGAAAAATCACAAGACTACTTCATCTCTACAGAACTGTTTCATGAGGGGTTCCCTCAATCATCAGGATATTTTAATGGAAGCATTCACATACCATGGTTTATATAGGGCACAGAGTGGGTGGGTACAGGCAGGCGTAGGGGCGTGGTGATTGGCTCATGTGTTACCTAGGAGGTGTTTCCGTCTCTGGCGGCATGTTGAAATGATTTCACTGCGTTTGTTGAGGGATGACAGGTCTGGGTGATGTATAATAAACAGTTTCTCTTTTAAGCATAGGTTGCATCTTTTATTACCACTGTTGTAAGGTGTGCTGAATGCAGGAATTTGCCATGTTATTGAATATTCAACATTATTGTCTTTGAGGTTCCAAATGTGCTTGCTGAGTTCTGTAAAGTCTGGTTTCTAAAGGAGGCGTTGTGATTATTCCATCTGGTTTTAAACGCTCCTTCGGTTAATCCTACATACGTGTCTGATGTGTTAATGTCCTTGCGTGTTACCTTTGCTTGGTAAACGACTGATGTCTGTAAGCACCATCCGTTGAGAGGGCAATCAGGTTTCTTGCGACAGTTACATTCCTTATTGGTTTCAGAGTCGTTTAGTCTGGGGGTGGGCAGTCCTTTTGCAATTGCTTTGTTGTGGTTTGAAATGATTTGTTGTATGTTATTCATACAACTGTAGCTCAATTTAGTGTTGTTCTTATTGAATAGTTTTCTTAGGGTGTTGCCTTTGGGGAAGTGTTTGTCGATCAGAGTGAGGAACTTGCTGCCGATATTGGTTGAGACGTTTTTGCTGAATGGCGGGTTGTACCAGATGATGTTGTTTCGTTTTCTGCTCTTTTTTGGTTGGTTTCCTGGCGTGGGTTCATAGGTGAGGGTGAAGTAGTATCCGCTTTCATCAAGTGCTTTCTGGTACTTTGCGGAATTCTACAGAACTCAGCAAGCACATTTGGAACCTCAAAGACAATAATGTTGACTATTCAATAACATGGCCAATTCTTGCATTCAGCACACCTTACAACAGTGGTAATAAAAGATGCAACCTATGCTTAAAAGAGAAACTATTTATTATATATCATCCAGACCTGTCATCCCTCAACAAGCGCAGTGAAATCATTTCAACATGCCGCCACAGACGGAAACACCTCCTAGGTAACACATGAGCCAATCACCACGCCCCTACGCCTGCCTGTACCCACCCACTCTGTGCCCTATATAAACCATGGTATGTGAATGCTTCCATTAAAATTTCCTGATGATCGAGGGAACCCCTCATGAAACAGTTCTGTAGAGATGAAGTAGTCTTGTGATTTTTCCCCCACCTACATATATATATATATATATATATATATATATTCCTGTGAATACACTGTATCATTAAAGTGGAGTGTAAGGAATTTTTTGGCCCCTATTTTGTGTTTGTTGTTTTTCTTTAGCACAGCAGAAGCAAATGCTGTGATAATTGTGTCCGAGCTCGCTTGTCAACAAAAGCATGTTTGGAGCCACGGTCGACCAGAAACGGGAACCCCCCCCCCCCAAAAAAAATGACACTTCACACACACAACATTTTTTTTTTGTCAAGAACTCATCTGTCATCATTGCCAATGAGAGAATAAGTGATACTAACCTTATTTTCCGCATTTTTATTCTGCTCCATTTTCTCCTCCGCATTATCCCCGTCAAAACACTGTTTCTATTCTTTCCTCCCATTACCCTTTCTGTTTGTTTGTGGTCCTCCGTTATTCTGTTGCATCCCTTATTCCGCTACCCCCTGTCCTTAGTGACAGGAAAGCCCTTTTTTATTGTTTCTAGTTTTTCCCATCGCTGGTTGTTTGGTTGGGAGGGCTGTCAGTTCTACGGCTGGGCAGGCTTCTTCTTCGGATGCGGGAGCCTCACCACCATGACCGTGGTCAGCTTGGACAGGTACCTCAAGATCTGCCATCACAGATACGGTAAGCATGCTCAACCTCGGATGAAAAAAACTCTCCAAAAAAGAAGAACTTTTGTACATCTAGAAGTTCCACATAGAGGATCTTGGTTTTTAAAGGTGCATTGACTGTAGATTTCAAGATGGTTATTTACTCGGGCTGCGAATCTTTGGGTGTCCCACGAGTCGATTCAATATCGATTCTTGGGGCCGCGATTCGATTATATATAAATTTTTTTCGATTCAACGCGATTCTCGATTCAAAAACGATATTTTTCCGATTCAAAAGGATTCTGTTTCAATACATAGATTTCAGCAGGATCTACCTTAGTCTGCTGACTTGCTAGCAGAGTAGTAGATTTAAAAAAAAAAAGCTTTTATAATCGTAAAGGACAATGTTGTATCGGACTGTCTTATTGTGGCGCCCAAACACCCCAATAAGTTTTTCAACTTTTTTGAGAAGGGGGACCGGAGGGTGTGTTCCAACTATGGTGGGATCACACTCCTCAGCCTTCCCGGTAAGGTTTATTCAGGTGTACTGGAGAGGAGGCTACGCCGGATAGTCCAACCTCGGATTCAGGAGGAACAGTGTGGTTTTCGTCCTGGTCGTGGAACTGTGGACCAGCTCTATACTCTCCGCAGGGTTCTTGAGGGTGCATGGGAGTTTGCCCAACCAGTCTACATGTGCTATGTGGACTTGGAGAAGGCATTCGACCGTGTCCCTCGGGAAGTCCTGTGGGGAGTGTTCAGAGAGTATGGGGTATCGGACTGTCTTATTGTGGCGGTCCACTTCCTGTATGATCAGTGCCAGAGCTTGGTCCGCATTGCCGGCAGTAAGTCGAACACATTTCCAGGGAGGGTTGGACTCCGCCAAGGCTGTCCTTTGTCACCGATTCTGTTCATAACTTTTATGGACAGAATTTCTAGGCGCAGACAAGGCGTTCCGGTTTGGTGACCGCAGGATTAGGTCTCTGCTTTTTGCAGATGATGTGGTCCTGATGGCTTCATCTGGCCGGGATCTTCAGCTCTCACTGGATCGGTTCGCAGCCGGAATGAGAATCAGCACCTCCAAGTCCGAGTCCATGGTTCTCGCCCGGAAAAGGGTGGAATGCCATCTCCGGGTTGGGGAGGAGACCCTGCCCCAAGTGGAGGAGTTCAAGTACCTTGGAGTCTTGTTCACGAGTGAGGGAAGAGTGGATGGTGAGATGGACAGGCGGATCGGTGCGGCGTCTTCAGTAATCCGGACGTTGTACCGATCCGTTGTGGTGAAGAAGGAGCTGAGCCGGAAGGCAAAGCTCTCAATTTACCGATCGATCTACGTTCCCATCCTCACCTATGGTCATGAGCTTTGGGTCATGACCGAAAGGATAAGATCACGGGTACAAGCGGCCCAAATGAGTTTTCCAGGTCTCTCCCTTAGAGATAGGGTGAGAAGCTCTGCCATCCGGGAGGAACTCAAAGTAAAGCCGCTGCTCCTTCACATGGAGAGGAGCCAGATGAGGTGGTTCGGGTATCTGGTCAGGATGCCACCCGAACGCCTCCCTAGGGAGGTGTTTAGGGCACGTCCAACCAGTAGGAGGCCACGGGGAAGACCCAGGACACGTTGGGAAGACTATGTCTCCCGGCTGGCCTGGGAACGCCTCGGGATCCCCCGGGAAGAGCTAGACGAAGTGGCTGGGGAGAGGGAAGACTGGGTTTCCCTGCTTAGGCTGTTGCCCCCGCGACCCCACCTCGGATAAGCGGAAGATGATGGAAAAAAATGTATCAACTGATTGCAATAATGTAAATTTGTTTCAACTATTAAACGGACCAAAAATATGACTTATTTTATCTTTGTGAAAACATTGGACACAGTGTGTTGTCCAGCTTATGAGATGCCATGCAAGTGTAAGCCACTGTGACACTATTGTTCTTTTTTTATTATTTTTATAAATGTCTAAAGATAATGTCAATGAGGGATTTTTAATCACTGCTATGTTGAAATTATAATGATAATAAATGGGTTGTACTTGTATAGCACTTTTCTACCTTCAAGGTACTCAAAGCGCTTTGACACTACTTCCACATAATGAAGAATAAATACATTCATGCAGTTTATAAAGAATAAATACATTCATGCAGTTAATGAAGAATAAATACTTTCATGCAGTTAATGAAGAATAAATACTTTCATGCAGTTAATGAAGAATAAAGACATTCGTACAGTTTATGAAGAATACAAACATTCATGCAGTTTATGAAGAATAAATACATTCATGCAATTATTGAGGAATACAAACATTCATACAGTTAATGAAGAATAAATACATTAATGCAGTTAAGAATAAATACATTCTTGCAGTTTATAAAGAATAACAACATTCATGCAGTTTATAAAGAATAAATACATTCATGCAGTTAAGAATAAATACATTCATGCAGTTTATAAAGAATAAATACATTAATGCAGTTAATGAAGAATAAAACATTAATGCAATTTCTACAGAATAAAAAGATGAAGTTTATAAATGCATATATAAATATATAAATATAAATATATAAATTATAACTGATATTGATACAGTTGTTGATAATATTCACTACTTTTGGTTTGTTCTGTGTCGTGTTTGTGTCTTTACTGCAGTTCTGAGTGTTGCTGGGTCAGGTTCGGTTTTGGAATTGGATTGCATTGTTATGGTATTGCCGTGTATCGGTTTGTTGGATTGATAAAATCGAATCGACTTTTCCCCACACCCCTATTATTTACTGACTTTTACAAATAGAGAAATGATGCTAAGTGTTTCAAACAATGCTAAATTTGCGTACGTTGAAATCCGGATAGTTTTTTTTATATGGGTCGATATCGATAACTGTTGATATTTTTTATTACCCGTGGAAAATATATCAAATGTTAACATCTCCCAGTCAAATCTCTGATTACAATCCCTCAGTTATCAAGGCAGGAAGGATTGCTGCGGGGCATTTAAAAGCATTTAATGGATTTTGTGATCATTAAGGCCTTAAATTGCATTCAAAGCATTAAATGTGACGTCCAGAGTCATTTCAAAAGTAACACCATTTTAGGACTTCATACGTCAAGCCATCAAATAATGAACGAGGAGGAATTTCAAACTTTGATGAACGTCCACGTCCGTCTGGGTCAGGGGTGTCGAACTCAAACACAGAGTGGGCCAAAATTTTAAACTGAGGTTGAAATAAATTAACCTTTTAACAGGAACCCAAACAAGTTTTGCATTGAATATTGAACGAGCAAGGCTTGTATAACTTTATAGTGACATGCAGAATCGATTTTCAAATATTGTAGCATCCCGGAAGAGTTATCAATCAATCAATCAATCAATCAATGTTTATTTTTATAGCCCCAAATCACAAATGTCTCAAAGGGCTGCACAAATCATTACGACTACAACATCCTCGGAAGAACCCACAAAAGGGCAAGGAAAACTCACACCCAGTGGACAGGGAGAATTCACATCCAGTGGGACGCCAGTGACAATGCTGACTATGAGAAACCTTGGAGAGGACCTCAGATGTGGGCAACCCCCCCTCTAGGGGACCGAAAGCAATGGATGTCGAGCGGGTCTAACATGATACTGTGAAAGTTCAATCCATAGTGGCTCCAACACAGCCGCGAGAGTTCAGTTCAAAGCGGATCCAAGACAGCAGCCAGAGTCCCGTCCACAGGAAACCATCTCAAGCGGAGGCGGATCAGCAGCGTAGAGATGTCCCCAACCGATACACAGGCGAGCGGTCCCATCCTGGGTCTCGACTCTGACAGCCAGTACTTCATCCATGGTCATCGGACCGGACCCTCGTCCACAAGGGAGTGGGGGACATAGGAGAAAAAAGAAAAGAAGCGGCAGATCAACTGGTCTAAAAAGGAGTTGTATTTAAAGGCTAGAGTATACAGATGAGTTTTAAGGTGAGACTTAAATGCTTCTACTGAGGTAGCATCTAGAACTGTTACCGGGAGGGTGTTCCAGAGTACTGGAGCCCGAACGGAAAACGCTCTATAGCCCGCAGACTTTTTTTGGGCTCTAGGAATCACTAATAAGCCGGAGTCCTTTGAACGCAGATTTCTTGCCGGGACATATGGTACAATACAATCAATCAATCAATCAATCAATCAATGTTTATTTATATAGCCCCAAATCACAAATGTCTCAAAGGACTGCACAAATCATTACGACTACAACATCCTCGGAAGAACCCACAAAAGGGCAAGGAAAACTCACACCCAGTGGGCAGGGAGAATTCACATCCAGTGGGACGCCAGTGACAATGCTGACTATGAGAAACCTTGGAGAGGACCTCAGATGTGGGCAACCCCCCCCTCTAGGGGACCGAAAGCAATGGATGTGGAGCGGGTCTAACATGATACTGTGAAAGTTCAATCCATAGTGGCTCCAACACAGCCGCGAGAGTTCAGTTCGAAGTGGATCCAAGACAGCAGCGAAAGTCCCGTCCACAGGAAACCATCTCAAGCGGAGGCGGATCAGCAGCGTAGAGATGTCCCCAACCCATACACAGGCGAGCGGTCCATCCTGGGTCTCGACTCTGGACAGCCAGTACTTCATCCATGGTCATCGGACCGGACCCTCGTCCACAAGGGAGTGGGGGACATAGGAGAAAAAAGAAAAGAAGCGGCAGATCAACTGGTCTAAAAAGGAGGTGTATTTAAAGGCTAGAGTATACAGATGAGTTTTAAGGTGAGACTTAAATGCTTCTACTGAGGTAGCATCTGGAACTGTTACCGGGAGGGCATTCCAGAGTACTGGAGCCCGAACGGAAAACGCTCTATAGCCCGCAGACTTTTTTTGGGCTCTAGGAATCACTAATAAGCCGGAGTCCTTTGAACGCAGATTTCTTGCCGGGACATATGGTACAATACAATCAATCAATCAATCAATCAATCAATCAATCAATCAATCAATCAATGTTTATTTATATAGCCCCAAATCACAAATGTCTCAAAGGATTGCACAAATCATTACGACTACAACATCCTCGGAAGAACCCACAAAAGGGGCAAGGAAAACTCACACCCAGTGGGCAGGGAGAATTCACATCCAGTGGGACGCCAGTGACAATGCTGACTATGAGAAACCTTGGAGAGGACCTCAGATGTGGGCAACCCCCCCCCCCCCCCCCCCCCCTCTAGGGGACCGAAAGCAATGGATGTCGAGCGGGTCTAACATGATACTGTGAAAGTTCAATCCATAGTGGCTCCAACACAGCCGCGAGAGTTCAGTTCAAAGCGGATCCAAGACAGCAGCGAGAGTCCCGTCCACAGGAAACCATCTCAAGCGGAGGCGGATCAGCAGCGTAGAGATGTCCCCAACTGATACACAGGCGAGCGGTCCATCCTGGGTCTCGTCTCTGGACAGCCGGTACTTCATCCATGGTCATCGGACCGGAACCCCTCCACAAGGGAGGGGGGGACATAGGAGAAAAAAGAAAAGAAGCGGCAGATCAACTGGTCTGAAAAGGAGGTTTATTTAAAGGCTAGAGTATACAGATGAGTTTTAAGGTGAGACTTAAATGAGGTAGCATCTCGAACTGTTACCGGGAGGGCATTCCAGAGTACTGGAGCCCGAACGGAAAACGCTCTATAGCCCGCAGACTTTTTTTGGGCTTTGGGAATCACTAATAAGCCGGAGTCTTTTGAAGGCAGATTTCTTGCCGGGACATATGGTACAATACAATCTGCAAGATAGGCTGGAGCTAGACCGTGTAGTATTTTATACGTAAGTAGTAAAACCTTAAAGTCACATCTTAAGTCCACAGGAAGCCAGTGCAGGTGAGCCAGTATAGGTATATATGTATGTATATATGTATATAAAGGTATATACAGTATAGGTATATATGTATGTATATAAAGGTATATACAGTATAGGTATATATGTATGTATATATGTATATAAAGGTATATACAGTATAGGTATATATGTATGTATATAAAGGTATATACAGTATAGGTATATATGTATGTATATATGTATATAAAGGTATATACAGTATAGGTATATATGTATGTATATATGTATATAAAGGTATATACAGTATAGGTATATATGTATGTATATAAAGGTATATACAGTATAGGTATATATGTATGTATATATGTATATAAAGGTATATACAGTATAGGTATATATGTATGTATATAAAGGTATATACAGTATAGGTATATATGTATGTATATATGTATATAAAGGTATATACAGTATAGGTATATATGTATGTATATATGTATATAAAGGTATATACAGTACAGGCGTAATGTGATCAAACTTTCTTGTTCTTGTCAAAAGCCTAGCAGCAGCATTTTGTACCAACTGTAATCTTTTAATGCTAGACATGGGGAGACCCGAAAATAATACGTTACAGTAATCGAGGCGAGACGTAACAAACGCATGGATAATGATCTCGGCGTCTTTAGCGGACAAAATGGAGCGAATTTTAGCGATATTAGTTAGTGCTGCAAGGGGTTCTGGGTATTTGTTCTGTTGTGTTTATGTTGGGTTACGGTGCGGACGTTCTCCCTAAATGTGGTTGTCATTCTTGTTTGGTGCGGGTTCACAGTGTGGCGCATATTTGTAACAGTGTTAAAGTTGTTTATACGGCCACCCTCAGTGTGACCTGTGTGGCGGTTGACCAAGTATGCCTTGCATTCACTTGTTTGTGTGTAAAGTCCGCATTTAGTATGTGACTGGGCCGACACAATGTTTGTATTTGATTTGATTGATTGATTGATACTTTTATTAGTAGATTGCACAGTACAGTACATATTCTGTACAATTGACCACTAAATGGTAGTGAAGTGAATTATATTTATATAGCGCTTTTTCTCTAGTGACTCAAAGCGCTTTACATAGTGAAACCCAATATCTAAGTTACATTCAAACCAGTGTGGGTGGCACTGGGAGCAGGTGGGTAAAGTGCCTTGGCTAAGGACACAACGGCAGTGACCAGGTTGGTAGAATCGGGAATCGAACCTGCGACCCTCAAGTTGCTGGCACGGCCACTCTACCAACCGAGCTAAACCGCCCAAACACCCCAATAAGTTTTTCAACTTTTTTAAGAAGGGGGACCGGAGGGTGTGTTCCAACTATGGTGGGATCACACTCCTCAGCCTTCCCGGTAAGGTTTATTCAGGTGTACTGGAGAGGAGGCTACGCCGGATAGTCCAACCTCGGATTCAGGAGGAACTGTGTGGTTTTCGTCCTGGTCGTGGAACTGTGGACCAGCTCTATACTCTCGGCAGGGTTCTTGAGGGTGCATGGGAGTTTGCCCAACCAGTCTACATGTTCTTTGTGGACTTGGAGAAGGCATTCGACCGTGTCCCTCGGGAAGTCCTGTGGGGAGTGCTCAGAGAGTATGGGGTATCGGACTGTCTTATTGTGGCGGTCCGCTCCTTGTACGATCAGTGCCAGAACTTGGTCCGCATTGCCGGCAGTAAGTCGAACACATTTCCAGTGAGGGTTGGACTCCGCCAAGGCTGTCCTTTGTCACCGATTCTGTTCATAACTTTTATGGACAGAATTTCTAGGCGCAGTCAAGGCGTTGAGGGGTTCCGGTTTGGTGACCGCAGGATTAGGTCTCTGCTTTTTGCAGATGATGTGGTCCTGATGGCTTCATCTGACCGGGATCTTCAGCTCTCACTGGATCGGTTCGCAGCCGGAATGAGAATCAGCACCTCCAAGTCCGAGTCCATGGTTCTCGCCCGGAAAAGGGTGGAGTGCCATCTCCGGGTTGGGGAGGAGACCCTGCCCTAAGTGGAGGAGTTCAAGTACCTAGGAGTCTTGTTCACGAGTGAGGGAAGAGTGGATGGTGAGATCGACAGGCGGATCGGTGCGGCGTCTTCAGTAATGCGGACGTTGTACCGATCCGTTGTGGTGAAGAAGGAGCTGAGCCGGAAGGCAAAGCTCTCAATTTACTGGTCGATCTACGTTCCCATCCTCACCTATGGTCATGACCTTGGGTCATGACCGAAAGGATAAGATCACGGGTACAAGCGGCCCAAATGAGTTTCCAGGTCTCTCCCTTAGGGTGAGAAGCTCTGCCATCCGGGAGGAACTCAAAGTAAAGCCGCTGCTCCTCCACATGGAGAGGAGCCAGATGAGGTGGTTCGGGCATCTGGTCAGGATGCCACCCGAACGCCTCCCTAGGGAGGTGTTTAGGGCACGTCCAACCGGTTCCACGGGGAAGACCCAGGACACGTTGGGAAGACTATGTCTCCCGGCTGGCCTGGGAACGCCTCGGGATCCCCCGGGAAGAGCTAGACGAAGTGGCTGGGGAGAGTGAAGTCTGGGTTTCCCTGCTTAGGCTGTTGCCCCCGCGACCCGACCTCGGATAAGCGGAAGAAGATGGATGGATGGATGAACTTTTTTAAGTCGGGGTGCACGTTAATCAATTCATGACATCATGTCATGTTCATGGTTGGTCTGTGAATCCACTTTGAATTCACTTTGAAAGCTAAAGCCAAAGAAAAGAATCACCCAGACAGACGTCACATTTAGGATAAGATCGGAAAGGTCTTTATTGTCATTGCACAAATACAACGAAAAGTTTCATTTCCGGCACAGTCCCGCTAAGAACAGACATACGTTACATACGAGACCGCCGACGGATCAGCCACTTATGGCGCTCTTTAAGAAGGTGAGGAAAGGGTGACATTGGGAGAGGGGGGGGAGTAAAAAAAATATGTCAGTCTAAGGCTAGACCTTCAGGAGGGGTTCAGACTGAGTCCAAAGAAAAAAAAACCTTAGATTAGATTAGATTAGATAGTACTTTATTTATACCGTCAGGAGAGTTCCTTCAGGCAAATTAAAATTTTCAGCACAATCCCATTCAAGATCAGACAAACATTACAGGGAGACAGAACAGGATCGCTGACGGGTCTGCCGGCTTCCAGACCCCCTTACAAAAAAGATGAGATACAGGTAAACAAGGGGGGGGAATACAAGATTAAAATAAAATAAAAAAATTGGTCTTAGCCTGGGCTCTGGAGAGGGGGTGCAGACTGAGGCCAAGGGAAAAAAACAAGTCATAGCCATAGAACACATCCCTCTTACACAAGAGCACAGAGGACATTAAAGACATTAAAGCAGGACGGCGTGGCGCAGTGGGGAGAGTGGCCGTGCGCAACCCGAGCGTCCCTGGTTCAATTCCCACCTAGTACCAACCTCGTCACGTCTGTTGTGTCCTGAGCAAGACACTTCACCCTTGCTCCTGATGGGTGCTGGTTGGCGCCTTGCATGGCAGCTCCCTCCATCAGTGTGTGAATGTGTGTGTGAATGGGTAAATGTGGAAGTAGTGTCAAAGCGCTTTGAGTACCTTGAAGGTAGAAAAGCGCTATACAAGTACAACCCATTTATTTATTTATCATTTAGATACAACCAGACACTTCTACATACAGCTATGAATAAAAAGTAAAAGAAACATATCCACTGTGGTGGCCTCTGCGGTGTTCCACGCCATCATCCGCTGGGGTGGAGGGAGCATGGCCAGAGATAGGAGCAGACCCAACAAAGCAACCAAGACAGCCGACTCCACTCTCGGCCAGTGTCCAGTCCGAATGGCTGTGTTTCGGTTGCTAAAGGCTGCTGCAATCCACCGCTTTCCACCAACAGCATTCTTCTTTGACGTCTCCTTTATTGATTGAACAAATTGCAAAAGATTCAGCAACACAGATGTCCAAAATACTTTGTAATTGCGCGATGAAAAGAGACGACTTTTAGCCGTGTGTGGTGCTCGGCTGAAAAGTACGCTCCAACCAATAACGTCACAACATCATTCCGCGACGTTTTCAACAGGAAACTCCGAGGGAAATTTAAAATAGTAATTTAGTAAACTAAACCGGCTGTTTTGCAATGTTAATATTTCATCATTGATGTATAAACTATCAGACTGCGTGGTCGCTAGTAGTGGGTTTCAGTAGGCCTTTAAATGTGTCAGGTTTGGACTCGGATTTTGTCTACTCCTTCGATGCAGAGAGGATACGGGACGAGCTAAACGAGAGTGTAAGTACATGGTTTATTTGGAGTACTAAATACAAAAATAATCGAACTAAGGGCGCTCACAAAGAGGTACAAAACTTGGCTACAAAAATCCAAACAGGAAAACAAAACACCTGCTCGATGGCATGAAAGACGATAAACTATAAACTTGTTTCAGTAGGCCTTTAAATGTGTCAGGTTTGGACTTGGATTTTGTCTACTCCTTCGATGCAGAGAGGATACGGGACGAGCTAAACGAGAGTGTAAGTACATGGTTTATTTGGAGTACTAAATACAAAAATAATCGAACTAAGGGCGCTCACAAAGAGGTACAAAACTTGGCTACAAAAATCCAAACAGGAAAACAAAACACCTGCTCGATGGCATGAAAGACGATAAACTATAAACTTGTTTCAGTAGGCCTTTAAAGGCCTTAATGATCACAAAATCCATTGGATGGCTTTTAATGCCCCGAACAACACAAATGCAACCTCTCTGCCTCCGGAGTTGGGCTTTGAACTAAAACTGGGACTAACAGTTGTAACAAGGTACTATCTTCTCTCTTCACAGGGACGTGGTTGAAGCGGCACCATGCCTTCTTGTGCTTGATCTTTGTGTGGATGTATGCAGCCTTCTGGGCCACCATGCCCCTGGTGGGTTGGGGACACTACGCCCCGGAACCGTTCGGGACTTCCTGCACGCTGGACTGGTGGCTGGCACAAGCGTCTGTGTCCGGCCAGACCTTTGTCATGGCCATCCTCTTCTTCTGCCTGATACTACCTACCGGCATCATAGTCTTTTCCTACGTGATGATCATATTTAAAGTCAAGTCTTCTGCAAAAGAGGTCTCAAACTTTGACGCCCGGATCAATAACAGCCATAACCTGGAGATGAAACTCACCAAGGTGTGCAGGAGAACTAGGGATTATCACGATATAGATGGAGGTTTTTATTTGTGACTCGAAGGCTAAGTCGTGCTTGATCCCATCCAGGTGGCGATGCTGATCTGTGCAGGCTTCTTGATAGCCTGGATCCCGTATGCGGTCGTGTCCGTGGTGTCGGCGTTCGGGGAGCCGGACTCCGTGCCCATCCCTGTTTCTGTTATTCCTACCCTGCTCGCCAAATCCTCCGCAATGTACAACCCGATCATCTACCAGGTGGTAGACCTGAAGAACTCTTGCTCGTCCTCCTGTTTGAAGGTCCTGGGTAAGCGCAGGCACTTTCGAAAGTCCAGGTAAGGCTATGTTTTGGTCCCGGTCATGGTTTGTTGCTGGCATCCTTAACATTCTATGTGTGGAATTTCGATTTAATTCACATCCTGTGTTTAAATGTTCATAATTACGATTACATCCATTTTTCTACCGCTTGTCCCTCTTGGAACTCGCAGGGGTGCTGAGCCTATCCCAGCTGCACTCGGGGGGAAGTCGCCAACTCGTAGACAACGTTCACAGTCACATTCACACACTAGCGAGCATTTAGTGTTGCCAATCAACCTATCCCCAGGTGCATGAAAGCTTCTAAAAACTCAATAAAGTTAAATAGAAAACAACTGAGTACGGCTGCTTCCCTTACGGACCTCTGCTGAAGGGTCTTACGGTTAAAAAACAATGATTCAGACGAGATCTCAATGATTTAGTTACGTCACGCAGTTTTTTTCCGATATCGATAAACATGATCTCAAACAACTGAAGCGCCTAAAGTATTGATATTTCCATTGGAATATGAGAATCAGCACCTCCAAGTCCGAGTCCATGGTTCTCGCCCGGAAAAGGGTGGAGTGCCATCTACGGGTTGGGGAGGAGACCCTGCCCCAAGTGGAGGAGTTCAAGTACCTAGGAGTCTTGTTCACGAGTGGGGGAAGAGTGGATCGTGAGATCGACAGGCGGATCGGTGCGGCGTCTTCAGTAATGCGGACGTTGTACCGATCCGTTGTGGTGAAGAAGGAGCTGAGCCGGAAGGCAAAACTCTCAATTTACCGGTCGATCTACGTTCCCATCCTCACCTATGGTCATGAGCTTTGGGTCATGACCGAAAGGATAAGATCACGGGTACAAGCGGCCCAAATGAGTTTCCAGGTCTCTCCCTTAGAGATAGGGTGAGAAGCTCTGCCATCCGGGAGGAACTCAAAGTAAAGCCGCTGCTCCTCCACATGGAGAGGAGCCAGATGAGGTGGTTCGGGCATCTGGTCAGGATGCCACCCAAACGCCTCCCTAGGGAGGTGTTTAGGGCACGTCCAACCGGTAGGAGGCCACGGGGAAGACCCAGGACACGTTGGGAAGACTATGTCTCCCGGCTGGCCTGGGAACGCCTCGGGATCCCCCGGGAAGAGCTAGACGAAGTGGCTGGGGAGAGGGAAGTCTGGGTTTCCCTGCTTAGGTTGTTGCCCCCACGACCCGACCTCGGATAAGCGGAAGAAGATGGATGGATGGATGGAGTGTCGCGTAGACGTCAGTTATACTGGTGCTTGTTTGGAACTGGGACTGAAATTTGGAGTGAGGCTGTGTCGCACCGTTTGCAGCCGAGTGTGAAGCGACCGGAATGAGAATCAGCACCTCCAAATCCGAGTCCATGGTTCTCGCCCGGAAAAGGGTGGAGTGCCATCTCCGGGTTGGGGAGGAGACCCTGCCCCAAGTGGAGGAGTTCAAGTACCTAGGAGTCTTGTTCACGAGTAGGGGAAGAGTGGATCGTGAGATCGACAGGCAGATCGGTGCGGCGTCTTCAGTAATGCGGACGTTGTACCGATCCGTTGTGGTGAAGAAGGAGCTGAGCCGGAAGGCAAAACTCTCAATTTACCGGTCGATCTACGTTCGCATCCTCACCTATGGTCATGAGCTTTGGGTCATGACCGAAAGGATAAGATCACGGGTACAAGCGGCCCAAATGAGTTTGGGTCTCTCCCTTAGAGATAGGGTGAGAAGCTCTGCCATCCGGGAGGAACTCAAAGTAAAGCCGCTGCTCCTTCACATGGAGAGGAGCCAGATGAGGTGGTTCGGGCATCTGGTCAGGATGCCACCCAAACGCCTCCCTAGGGAGGTGTTTAGGGCACGTCCAATCGGTAGGAGACCCAGGACACGTTGGGAAGACTATGTCTCCGGGCTGGCCTGGGAACGCCTCGGGATCCCCCGGAAGGAGCTAGACGAAGTGGCTGGGGAGAGGGAAGTCTGGGTTTCCCTGCTTAGGCTGTTGCCCCCGCGACCCGACCTCGGATAAGCGGAAGATGATGGATGGATGGATGGATGGATGGATGGATGGATGGAGTATAAAGGACCAGTATCGATATTTCAGTAACTGTATGAAAACATGAATCAGCTGATGAGAAAGGAACCCGACCCAATTTGCCCATGCCGTACCATGTGTCAAGTTGCTACAACAAAGGCCGCTTGTTGAAAAACTAAAATTTAGAGTTACTCATCTTCCCAGATTCCCTATTTGTGATGCCACTGGAGAATTAGGAAGTTGGCATTTCAGACAATGATTAGTTTTGTTTTTAAAAAAAATAGGAGTAACGTTATCAGAAGAGCATATCACACCGCCGGCATGTGTTGCCTAAAGTCTTCCTCACCCATGCACTCCTGATCCGGTCACGCGCTGACATGGTGCATGACCCCAGGATGCAGAGAAGGAGGCGACGTGCAGGTAAACAAGTTTGGTTTAGGCGCCGATGCTTTAGCAGAAAAGATTGTTACATCATTATGAGTCGGAAAGAAACATGAACAGAAAACAGTGGGAAGCATCAAAATACAAAAAAAAGACAAGTGAACTAGAGTCACCTAAACTGGAGATTAAGTGGCATAAGAGCCCCCCTGATTAACAGATAGTAAAACTAATAATAACACAATAATAATAATGGATAATCAGGGCACTGTATAGAGTAGGCTAACCCATGTGGTTCCTGTGGATGTCAACACAAATTCTAATTACTGTAGTGACTCAATGACATGGTGACTGAAACTGACATAGTAATGTGTAAATAATGTCAATAAGTAGATGAACCCTCTGTGAATGTGAAGTGTACACTAGTAAGGTTGTAAATACTCTATAGAGTAGGCTAACCCATGTGGTTCCTGTGGATGTCAACAGAAATTCTAATTACTGTAATGACTCAATAACATAGTGACTGAAAAAGACATTGTAATGTGTAAATAATGTCAATAAGTAGATGAACCCCCTGTTGCTGTGAAGTGAACACTAGTAAGGTTGTAAATACTCTATAGAGTAGGCCAACCCATGTGGTTCCTGTGGATTGAACACATTACTGAAGTGACTAAATAACATAGTGACTGAAAGAGACATAGTAATGTGTAAATAATGTCAAAAAGTTAATGAACCCCCTGTGGCTGTGAAGTGAACACTAGTAAGGTTGTAAATACTCTATTAAGTAAGCTAACCCATGTGGTTCCTGTGGATTGAACACATTACTGAAGTGACTAAATAACATAGTGACTGAAAGAGACATAGTAATGTGTAAATAATGTCAATAAGTAGATGAACCCTCTGTGGCTGTGAAGTGAACACTAGTAAGTTTGTAAATACTCTATAGAGTCGGCTAACCAATGTGGTTCCCGTGGATGTGAACACATTACTGTAGTGACTAAATAACATAGTGACCGAAACAGACATAGTAATGTGTAAATAATGTCAATAAGTAGATGAACCCTCTCTGGCTGTGAAGTGAACACTAGTAAGGTTGTAAATACTCTATAGAGCAGGCTAACCCGTGTGGTTCCTGTGGATGTGAACACATTACTGTAGTGACTAAATAACATAGTTACTGAAACAGACAGCAATGTGTAAATGATGTCACTAAGTAGAGGAACCCTCTGTGGCTATGAAGTGAACACTAGTAAGGTTGTAAATACTCTATAGAGTAGGCTAACCCATGTGGTTCCTGTGGATGTGAACACATTATTGTAGTGATTAAATAACGTAGTGACTGAAACAGACATAGTAATGTGTAAATAATGTCAATAAGTAGATGAACCCTCTGTGGCTGTGAAGTGAACACTAGTAAGGTTGTAAATACTCTACAGAGTAGGCTAACCAGTGTGGTTCCTGTGGATGTCAACACAAATTATAATTACTGTAGTGACTCAATGACATAGTGACTGAAAAAGACATAGTAATGTGTAAATAATGTCAATAAGTAGAAGAACCCTCTGTGGCTGTCAAGTGAACAATAGTAAGGTTGTAAATACTCTATAGAGTCGGCTAACCCATGTGGTTCCTGTGGATGTGAACACATTACTGTAGGGACTAAATAACATAGTGATTGAAACAGACATAGTAATGTGTAAATAATGTCAATAAGTAGATGAACCCTCTGTGGCTGGGAAGTGAACACTAGTAAGGTTGTAAATACTCTATAGAGTCGGCTAACCCATGTGGTTCCTGTGGATGTGAACACATTACTGTAGTGACTAAATAACATAGTGACTGAAACAGACATAGTAATGTGTAAATAATGTCAATAAGTAGATAAACCCTCTCTGGCTGTGAAGTGAACACTAGTAAGGTTGTAAATACTCTATAGAGCAGGCTAACCCGTGTGGTTCCTGTGGATGTGAACACATTACTGTAGTGACTAAATAACATAGTTACTGAAACAGACAGCAATGTGTAAATGATGTCACTAAGTAGAGGAACCCTCTGTGGCTATGAAGTGAACACTAGTAAGGTTGTAAATACTGTATAGAGTAGGCTAACCCATGTGGTTCCTGTGGATGTGAACACATTACTGTAGTGACTAAATAACATAGTTACTGAAACAGACAGCAATGTGTAAATGATGTCACTAAGAAGAGGAACCCTCTGTGGCTATGAAGTGAACACTAGTAAGGTTGTAAATACTCTATAGAGTAGGCTAACCCATGTGGTTCCTGTGGATGTGAACACATTACTGTAGTGATTAAATAACGTAGTGACTGAAACAGACATAGTAATGTGTAAATAATGTCAATAAGTAGATGAACCCTCTGTTGCTGTGAAGTGAACACTAGTAAGGTTGTAAATACTCTACAGAGTAGGCTAACCAGTGTGGTTCCTGTGGATGTCAACACAAATTATAATTACTGTAGTGACTCAATGACATAGTGACTGAAAAAGACATAGTAATGTGTAAATAATGTCAATAAGTAGATGAACCCTCTATGGCTGTGAAGTGAACACTAGTAAGGTTGTAAATACTCTATAGAGTAGGCTAACCCATGTGGTTCCTGTGGATGTCAACAGAAATTCTAATTACTGTAATGACTCAATAACATAGTGACTGAAAAAGACATTGTAATGTGTAAATAATGTCAATAAGTAGATGAACCCCCTGTTGCTGTGAAGTGAACACTAGTAAGGTTGTAAATACTCTATAGAGTAGGCCAACCCATGTGGTTCCTGTGGATTGAACACATTACTGAAGTGACTAAATAACATAGTGACTGAAAGAGACATAGTAATGTGTAAATAATGTCAAAAAGTTAATGAACCCCCTGTGGCTGTGAAGTGAACACTAGTAAGGTTGTGAATACTCTATTAAGTAAGCTAACCCATGTGGTTCCTGTGGATTGAACACATTACTGAAGTGACTAAATAACATAGTGACTGAAAGAGACATAGTAATGTGTAAATAATGTCAATAAGTAGATGAACCCTCTGTGGCTGTGAAGTGAACACTAGTAAGTTTGTAAATACTCTATAGAGTCGGCTAACCAATGTGGTTCCCGTGGATGTGAACACATTACTGTAGTGACTAAATAACATAGTGACTGAAACAGACATAGTAATGTGTAAATAATGTCAATAAGTAGATGAACCCTCTCTGGCTGTGAAGTGAACACTAGTAAGGTTGTAAATACTCTATAGAGCAGGCTAACCCGTGTGGTTCCTGTGGATGTGAACACATTACTGTAGTGACTAAATAACATAGTTACTGAAACAGACAGCAATGTGTAAATGATGTCACTAAGTAGAGGAACCCTCTGTGGCTATGAAGTGAACACTAGTAAGGTTGTAAATACTCTATAGAGTAGGCTAACCCATGTGGTTCCTGTGGATGTGAACACATTATTGTAGTGATTAAATAACGTAGTGACTGAAACAGACATAGTAATGTGTAAATAATGTCAATAAGTAGATGAACCCTCTGTGGCTGTGAAGTGAACACTAGTAAGGTTGTAAATACTCTACAGAGTAGGCTAACCAGTGTGGTTCCTGTGGATGTCAACACAAATTATAATTACTGTAGTGACTCAATGACATAGTGACTGAAAAAGACATAGTAATGTGTAAATAATGTCAATAAGTAGAAGAACCCTCTGTGGCTGTCAAGTGAACAATAGTAAGGTTGTAAATACTCTATAGAGTCGGCTAACCCATGTGGTTCCTGTGGATGTGAACACATTACTGTAGGGACTAAATAACATAGTGATTGAAACAGACATAGTAATGTGTAAATAATGTCAATAAGTAGATGAACCCTCTGTGGCTGGGAAGTGAACACTAGTAAGGTTGTAAATACTCTATAGAGTCGGCTAACCCATGTGGTTCCTGTGGATGTGAACACATTACTGTAGTGACTAAATAACATAGTGACTGAAACAGACATAGTAATGTGTAAATAATGTCAATAAGTAGATAAACCCTCTCTGGCTGTGAAGTGAACACTAGTAAGGTTGTAAATACTCTATAGAGCAGGCTAACCCGTGTGGTTCCTGTGGATGTGAACACATTACTGTAGTGACTAAATAACATAGTTACTGAAACAGACAGCAATGTGTAAATGATGTCACTAAGTAGAGGAACCCTCTGTGGCTATGAAGTGAACACTAGTAAGGTTGTAAATACTGTATAGAGTAGGCTAACCCATGTGGTTCCTGTGGATGTGAACACATTATTGTAGTGATTAAATAACGTAGTGACTGAAACAGACATAGTAATGTGTAAATAATGTCAATAAGTAGATGAACCCTCTGTGGCTGTGAAGTGAACACTAGTAAGTTTGTAAATACTCTATAAAGTCGGCTAACCAATGTGGTTCCCGTGGATGTCAACACATTACTGTAGTGACTAAATAACATAGTGACTGAAACAGACATAGTAATGTGTAAATAATGTCAATAAGTAGATGAACCCTCTCTGGCTGGGAAGTGAACACTAGTAAGGTTGTAAATACTCTATAGAGTCGGCTAACCCATGTGGTTCCTGTGGATGTGAACACATTACTGTAGTGACTAAATAACATAGTGACTGAAACAGACATAGTAATGTGTAAATAATGTCAATAAGTAGATGAACCCTCTCTGGCTGTGAAGTGAACACTAGTAAGGTTGTAAATACTCTATAGAGCAGGCTAACCCGTGTGGTTCCTGTGGATGTGAACACATTACTGTAGTGACTAAATAACATAGTGATTGAAACAGACATAGTAATGTGTAAATAATGTCAATAAGTAGATGAACCCTCTGTGGCTGTGAAGTGAACACTAGTAAGGCTGTAAATACTCTATTGAGTCGGCTAACCCATGTGGTTCCTGTGGATGTGAACACATTACTGTAGGGACTAAATAACATAGTGATTGAAACTGACAAAGTAATGTGTCAATAATGTCAATAAGTAGATGAACCCTCTCTGGCTGTGAAGTGAACACTAGTAAGGTTGTAAATACTCTATAGAGTAGGCTAACCCATGTGGTTCCTGTGGATGTGAACACATTACTGTAGTGACTAAATAACATAGTGACTGAAACAGACATAGTAATGTGTAAATAATGTCAATAAGTAGATGAACCCTCTCTGGCTGTGAAGTGAACACTAGTAAGGTTGTAAATACTCTATAGAGCAGGCTAACCCGTGTGGTTCCTGTGGATGTGAACACATTACTGTAGTGACTAAATAACATAGTGATTGAAACAGACATAGTAATGTGTAAATAATGTCAATAAGTAGATGAACCCTCTGTGGCTGTGAAGCGAACACTAGTAAGGCTGTAAATACTCTATTGAGTCGGCTAACCCATGTGGTTCCTGTGGATGTGAACACATTACTGTAGGGACTAAATAACATTGTGATTGAAACTGACAAAGTAATGTGTCAATAATGTCAATAAGTAGATGAACCCTCTGTGGCTGTGAAGTGAACACTAGTAAGGTTGTAAATACTCTATAGAGTAGGCTAACCCATGTGGTTCCTGTGGATGTGAACACATTACTGTAGTGACTAAATAACATAGTGACTGAAACAGACATAGTAATGTGTAAATAATGTCAATAATTAGATGAACCCTCTGTTGCCGTGAAGTGAACACTAGTAAGGTTGTAAATACTCTATAGAGCAGGCTAACCCGTGTGGTTCCTGTGGATGTCAACACATTACTGTAGTGACTAAATAACATAGTGACTGAAAGAGACATAGTAATGTGTAAATAATGTCACTAAGTAGATAAACCCTCTGTGGCTGGGAAGTGAACACTAGTAAGGTTGTAAATACTCTATAGAGTCGGCTAACCCATGTGGTTCCTGTGGATGACAACACATTACTGTAGTGACTAAATAACATAATAGACAAAGTGATTGGTTTGGATGAATAGAGTATGTATTTATGTCAACTCTGTCCATCATTTTTCAATTTTTTGCAAGTTCATTATCTGAACAACCAGGATCTTGTCCCCCAAGCAACATCACTGTTCTGTTACACAGCATCCAGTGTTCTACTGTTAAGTGCACAGTAAGCTTCAACATAAAAGCATTGCAGTACTAACCTGGAATTCATCAAACGAGTTAATTGTTGGCCACCACAAGAAGTATTTACACTGTAGAAAAAGCGCCACGGTTCTAGGAGTCAACACGGACAAGGAGCAGCAGCTCGGTTAGATAAGAGAATACAACATCAAGCACAATTATCTACATACAGATGGATAATAGTCGTGTCAATAAACTACCATAGGTGGAAAAATGATTTATCAGCACCAATCTTCCAATCGGTTATGTCGACAACCACTGACGACTCTGAGCTGTATTTCACATATAAGTACAAACCCCGTTTCCATATGAGTTGAGAAATTGTGTTAGATGTAAATATGAACAGAATACAATGATTTGCAAATCCTTTTCAACCCATATTCAGTTGAATATGCTACAAATACAAGATATTTGATGTTCAAACTCATATTTTATTTTATTTTTTGCAAATAATAATTAACTTAGAATTTCATGGCTGCAACACGTGCCAAAGTAGTTGGGAAAGGGCATGTTCACCACTGTGTTACATCACCTTTTCTTTTAACGACACTCAATAAACGTTTGGGAACTGAGGAAACTAATTGTTGAAGCTTTGAAAGTGGAATTCTTTCCCATTCTTGTTTTATGTAGAGCTTCAGTCCTTCAAAAGTCCGGGGTCTCCGCTGTCCTATTTTATGCTTCATAATGCGCCACACATTTTCCATGGGATACAGGTCTGGACTGCAGGCGGGCCAGGAAAGTACCCGCACTCTTTTACTACGAAGCCACGCTGTTGTAACACGTGGCTTGGCATTGTCTTGCTGAAATAAGCAGGGGCGTCCATGATAACGTTGCTTGGATGACAACATACGTTGCTCCAAAACCTGTATGGACCTTTCAGCATTAATGGTGCCTTCACAGATGTGTAAGTTACCCATGCCTTGGGCACTAATACACCCCCATACCATCACACATGCTGGCTTTTCAACTTTGCTCCTATAACAATCCGGATGGTTCTTTTCCTCTTTGATCCGGGGGACACCACGTCCACAGTTTCCAAATATAATTTGAAATGTGGACTCGTCAGACCACAGAACACTTTTACACTTTGCATCAGTCCATTTTAGATGATATCGGACCCAGAGAAGCCGG
The DNA here is from genome assembly GCF_033978795.1 of Nerophis ophidion. NCBI lineage: Eukaryota > Metazoa > Chordata > Actinopteri > Syngnathiformes > Syngnathidae > Nerophis > Nerophis ophidion. The sequence goes on from NC_084613.1 coordinate 5,227,455, forward strand.
CAGCGTTTCTGGATGTTGTTGATAAATGGCTTTCACTTTGCATAGTAGAGTTTTAACTTGCACTTGCAGATGTAGCGACGAACTGTATTTAGTGACAGTGGTTTTCTGAAGTGTTCCTGAGCCCATGTGGTGATATCCTTTAGAGATTGATGTCGGTTTTTGATACAGGGATCGAAGGTCACGGTCAGGCAATGTTGGTTTCCGGCCATGTTGCTTAAGTGGAGTGATTTCTCCAGATTCTCTGAATCTTTTGATGATATTATGGATTGTAGATGTTGAAATCCCTAAATTTCTTGCAATTGCACTTTGAGAAAGGTTGTTCTTAAACTGTTTGACTATTTCCTCACGCAGTTGTGGACAAAGGGGTGTACCTCGCCCCATCCTTTCTTGTGAAAGACCGAGCATTTTTTGGGAAGCTGCTTTTCTACCCAATCATGGCACCCACCTGTTCCCAATTAGCCTGCACACCTGTGGGGTGTTCCAGATAAGTGTTTGATGAGCATTTCTCAACTTTATCAGTATTTATTGCCACCTTTCCCAACTTCTTTGTCACGTGTTGCTGGCATCAAATTCTAAAGGTAATGTTTATCAGTTTGAACATCAAATATGTTGACTTTGTAGCATATTCAACTGAATATGGGCTGTTTATATTTACATCAAACGCAATTTCCCAACTCATATGGAAACGGGGTTTGTATTTGAGAAATGGGACCAATTTAGTGCATGGACACGTCCTGAGTGACGAGGATGGCCCGTGCCGGATTCATACCAGGAACCCTCCAGTTTCTGGATGGTCGGTCTGCCATCTGACCCACATAGGTTGTTTATTTCAGTAAGACTGTAAGATTGATTCCATAAGTAGTCCTTGGGTCGCTAAGTAACCCTTTGTTTTTGAGTTTTCTTGAACCTCTGCCATGCAGTCAAAGATCATTTAACTAATGAGATGAGCAAATTAACTCGTTAACTGTTGCCCCGCCCCATGATCTTAGTTTGGAAGAGCGGTTTGAAAGGCCATTTTTGCTCCGGGGGATTTCTTGTGTTGTCATCAGTCGTTATTGGAATAAAGACATGATCGGATTAGAGACATGTACGACTGTACTGTTTAATGCATTCATCCATCCATCCATTTTCTACAGCTACAAACTTGGAATTAACTTCATACCACTGATATACAAGTTACACAATTTATTTACGGTACACCAATATAATTATCGGGTGCAAAACAATACTGAGATCATCTGATTGTCAGAGTTTGTTGGTGACGGAACCCCAAGATGCAGAGAAGGAGGCGGGCATTGAGTAAGGAAACATGGTTAAATAAAACACTAAGACAAAACCAAACAAAAGGGGTACAGCACGAGGCGGATAACAAACTACAAGAGCTAGCATGGGAGCTAGAAATCCAAAGGAGCTTAGCAAAAACAAAAGGGCCTAGCGTGGAAGCTAGCATGTAGCGAGCAGGAAAACAGAAGTCTTTACGTGTAGTACAAAGACAAATTGAAAGCAGGGAACAAAAGAGAGTAAGTTACAAACTGCTACCAAAATATAGCTTAACGCTACGCCGCAATGGCACAAAATGACACGACAGGAGCGACAATACAGAAGTGACAATAATCCAGCACTGACTGGAAGACAAAAGCAGGTAAAAATAGGAGTGGGCTGATTGACACCAGGTGTGGCCAGGTGCCAAACAGCCGCAGCTGAGGGGGGACACAGCACTCAGGGATAAAGACAAAATAAGAGCGCTGACAGAAACTAAAGACAGGAAATACTACACACAAAGAGGAAAAACTACAAACCCCGTTTCCATATGAGTTGGAAAATTGTGTTTGATGTAAATATAAACAGAATACAATGATTTGCAAATCCTTTTCAACCCATATTCAGTTGAATATGCTACAAAGACAACATATTTGATGTTCAAACTCATAAACATTTTTTGTTTTGTTGCAAATAATCATTAACTTTAGAATTTGATGCCAGCAACACGTGACAAAGAAGTTGGGAAAGGTGGCAATAAATACTGATAAAGTTGAGGAATGCTCTTCAAACACTTATATGGAACATTCCACAGGCTAATTGGGAACAGGTGGGTGCCATGATTGGCTATAAAAGCAGCTTCCATGAAACGCTAAGTAATTCACAAACAAGGATGGGGTGAGGGTCACCACTTTGTAAGCAAATTGTCGAACAGTTTTAGAACAACATTTCTCAACGAGCTATTGCAAGGAATTTAGGGATTTTACCATCTACGGTCCGTAAAATCATCAAAAGGTTCAGAGAATCTGGAGAAATCACTGCACGTAAGCGATGACATTACAGACTCTTGATCCTTTAGGCGGTATTGCATCAAAAACCGACATCAGTGTGTAAAGGATATCACCATATGGGCCCAGGAACACTTCATAAAAACACTGTCAGTAACTACAGTCGGTCGCTACATCTGTAAGTCCAAGTTAAAACTCTACTATGCAAAGCAAAACCCATTTATCAACAACACCCAGGAACGCCGCCGGCTTTAGCTGGGCCCGAGCTCATCTAAGATGGACTGATGCAAAGTGGAAAAGTGTTCTGTGGTCTGACGAGTCCACGTTTCAAATTATATGTGGAAACTGTGGACGTGGTGTCCTCCAGAACAAAGAGGAAAATAACCATTCGGATCGTTATAGGCGCAAAGTTGAAAAGCCAGCATGTGTGATGGTATGGGGGTGTATTAGTGCCCAAGGCATGGGTAACTTACACATCTGTGAAGGCACCATTAATGCTGAAAGGTCCATACAGGTTTTGGAGCAACATATGTTGTCATCCAAGCAACGTTGTCATGGACGCCCCTGCTTATTTCAGTAAGACAATGCCAAGCCATGTGTTAGAACAGCGTGGTTTCGTAGTAAAAGAGTGCGGGTACTTTCCATCCACTTTTATGTAAAAAAAAAAATAGACAAATACATAGTAGGGAATCCATAGTACACTTCCTAATATAATTCTGACCCATGAACACAAATTTTTAATTTTTTAAAAAATTTTTTCAAGTTGTAATTCATGGACATTTAAACGTTTCAAGTATTTCATTGACAGACAACAAGTAACACAAACATTCTGAGTATGATTTCATCAAAATAAAAATAAAGAATAAAAAAATACATCTTAAAAGCCTACTGAAATGAGATGTTCTTATTCAAACGGGGATAGCAGGTCCATTCTATGTGTCATACTTGATCATTTTGCGATATTGCCATATTTTTGCTGAAAGGATTTAGTAGAGAACATCCACGATAAAGCTTGCAACTTTTGGTCGCTAATAAAAAAGCCTTGCCTGTACCGGAAGTAGCAGACGATGTGCGCGTGACATCACGGGTTGTGGAGCTCCTCACATCTGCACATTGTTTACAATCATGGCCACCAGCAGCTGGAGCGATTCGGACCGAGAAAGCGACGATTTCCCCATTAATTTGAGCGAGGATGAAAGATTTTTGGATGAGGAAAGTGAGAGTGAAGTAATACAAAAAACAAAAAAGACAAGGGCAGTGGGTGCGATTCAGATGTTATTAGACACATTTACTAGGATAATTCTGGAAAATCCCTTATCTGCTTATTGTGTTACTAGTGTTTTAGTGAGATTATATGGTCGTACCTGAAAGTCGGAGGGGTGTGGCCACGAATGTCCTCGAAGGAAGCCACCATTCTCGACGAGGCAGGGCCGCCGGGCAGAGATCCCCCCCCCGCCCCACCCCCCCCTCCACGGTGTAAGCATCCGACGGTCGGGGGGCAGCCCTTGGGAGGAGGGAAGAGAGTCCGCAGCTGCAGGAGGCGAGGCACGACACAAGCTCTCCGCTCGTAACTACGGTAAGAGCCGACTTAATACCACCAATTTCTCACCGAAACCTGCCGGTTGACATGTGGTAGGGAACCATGTTCGGTTGACCGCTCTGTTCCATATTAAAGCTTCACCGTCAGCTTTCAGGAATGTAAATAAGGAAACACCGGCTGTGTTTGTGTTGCTAAAGGCGGCCACCTACGTCTTTCTTCTTTGACGTCTCCATTATTAATTGAACAAATTGCAAAAGATTCAACAACACAGATGTCCAGAATACTGTGTAATTATGCGATTAAAGCAGACTACTTATAGCTGGGATTGGTGCTGGATCAAAATGTCCGCTACAATCCGTGATGTCACACGCACACGTCATCATACGCATCAACTATCAGACTGCATGGTCGGTAGTATACTTTCGACCACACAGTCCGATAGTTTATATATCAATGATGAAATATTAACATTGCAACACATGCCAATACAGCCTTTTTAGTTTACTAAATTGCAATTTTAAATTTCCCGTGGAGTTTTTTGTTGAAAACATCGCGGAATGATGACGAGTGTTTGTGACGTCTCGGGTTGTAGCGGACATTTTGATCCAGCACCAATCCCAGCTATAAGTAGTCTGCTTTAATCGCATAATTACACAGTATTCTGGACATCCGTGTTGTTGAATCTTTCGCAATTTGTCCAATTAATAATGGAGACGTCAAAGAAGAAAGATGTAGGTGGGAAGCGATATAGTAGCCCAGCACCACCTACGGCTAAAAGTCGTCTCTTTTCATCGCATAACTACAAAGTAATTTGGACATATTTGTTGTTGAATCTTTTGCAATTTGTTCAATTAATAATGGAGACGTCAAAGAAGAATGCTGTTGGTAGAAGCCGGTGGATTGCAGCTGCCTTTAGCACCGAAACACAGCCGGTGTTTCTTTGTTTGTTGTGAAGCTTTAACACAGAGCGGTCAAGTGAACATGTTTCTCTACGTCAACCAGGAAGTTTTTGGATGGGAAAATTGTGATATTAAGTCGGCTCTTACCGGACACTTGAGTGGATTATGAGAACTCATCCTGCAGCTCAAAAAGGCAGCTGTGATCTTGGCTCCTCGGCTTCTCTCAGAGACACTGGAATTCTCCGACTTTCATGTATGACTTTATAATCTCACTAAAATAATATTAACACAATAAGCTTTATATTTATTGAAATAAACCACGCAATAAAGTAAAATAATGTTTACCAACACACACCACTAGTTTAAATGAGCACTTCAGGAACACTAAAAAATGTATCCACACACTAAGACATGAATTATACCACTAGCTACTAAGGAATGAATAATACTACAAGCTACTGAAGAAGATGTGATCTTGGCTCCTCCATCGGCTTCAGTCAGAGACACTGGCGTTCACCGCAGCCATCCGACTTTCAGGTATGATTATGGAAATTAAATGATAAATGGGTTGTACTTGTGTAGCGCTTTTCTACCTTCAAGGTACTCAAAGCGCTTTGACACTACTTCCACATTCACCCATTCACACACACATTTACACACTGATGGAGGGAGCTGCTATGCAAGGCGCCAACCAGCACCCATCAGGAGCAAGGGTGAAGTGTCTTGCTCAGGACACAACGGACGTGACGAGGTTGGTACTAGGTGGGGATTGAACCACTCTCCCGCTGCGCCACGCCGTCCCAACATTGAATGGCGGTGACTTTATAATCTCACTAAAACACTGTTAACACAATAAGCAGATAAGGGATTTTCCGGAATTATCTTAGTAAATGTGTCTAATAACATCTGAATCGCTCACACTGCCGTCGCCTGGAGCAATCGCCTTTTCTTTTTTTTTTTTTTTTTTTTTTTTTTTTTTTTTAGTGCTTCACTCAAACTTTCCTCATCCACGAATCTTTCATCCTCGCTCAAATTAATGGGGAAATTGTCGCTTTCTCGGTCCGAATCGCTCTCGCTGCTGGTGGCCATGATTGTAAACAATGTTCAGATGTGAGGAGCTCCACAACCCGTGACGTCACGCGCACATCGTCTGCTACTTCCGGTACAGGCAAGGCTTTTTTATTAGCCGCCAAAAGTTGCGAACTTTATCATCGATGTTCTCTACTAAATCCTTTCAGCAAAAATATGGCAATATCGCGAAATGATGAAGTATGACACAAAGGACCTGCTATCCCCTTTTAAATAAGAACATAAGATCTTTGAACACTATACTGCCGTCTAGCAGCTAAAGCAGATAGAGCCCTCCCCTATTTCGTCACGTCGCATGTGTCGGGTAAAACCCCGACGAGTGGTAGCGTATGACGTGTGATTGTGTGTTTGTTGTGTGTGCAGGTTGTACACCATCTCCGGCTCCTTGAGGGAGCGACCAGCGGCCAAAGAAAATCACACCGAGATGTGAGACAAGACTTCACTTGGCTTCACTTGCCAATCACTCGCTGCCTCATCATCTTCACTCCTGCTTCCTGCCTTCTCCTCCCGCTCTCAAAAGACAACAACACCCGCCGACGTGTCGGTGGTCGCAGTGCACAAGTCATGTCATGTTTAGCACACACACACCGTCACACAACACGACGTTGTAGCTGTGATGATAAATTGTTGATCCTTAAAGGGGAACTGCGGTTTTTTTTGGAAAGTTGCCTGTCACTCACAATCATTATGGGACTTTTTTGGTTTCCTCATTCTGACATGTAAACGTTGGCTACTTCTAAGTGGCAAGCAATGCAGCTAATGCTAGCACTCAATTCTACCTCTAAATCACTTTAAAAATGCATCCAAAAACAGTGAATATTACTTAATGTGTGTTGCTTTATTTGGGTAAGCACTCCATTTATGTTGGAATAGCTTGGCTTCAAAATTCCACTTTCGCCTTCCGTTTGCTTCAACGTCTCACTTTTCTTTCACGCTCGCTTCGAGAAACAATAGTTCATCCTCTGTATATTCAGATGTAAAAAAAAGTACGGTTGTCAACCCTTATTTGTCGGTTAACAAGTCTGCCACGATTAGATCCCACTTGCGTTTGTTTCCGGAAGTAGGAACGCACATTTGTTGTTGCCAGAAGTCGAAAACAGATATGAATGCGCCAAATGACCAAAATACGGTAAATTATATATAGTTTTGAAGGTGTCTGTTACTACAATATATATATATATATATATATATATATATATATATATATATATATATATATATATATATATATATATACTTGTAGTATGTATATTGTACATATTACATATTATTTTGAAGGTGTCTGTTACTACATTATACAAACCCCGTTTCCATATGAGTTGGGAAATTGTGTTTGATGTAAATACAAACGGAATACAATAATTTGCAAATTTGTTGATGTTCAAACTGATAAACATTTTTTTTGTTGTTGCAAGTAGTCATTAGCTTCAGAATCTGATGCCAGCAACACGTGACAAAGAAGTTGGGAAAAGGTGGTGATAAATACTGATAAAGTTGAGGAGTGCTCATCAAACACTTATTTGGAACATCCCACAGGTGTGCAGGCTAATTGGGAACAGGTGGGTGCCATGATTGGGTATAAAAAACAGCTTCCCAAAAAAATGCTCAGTCTTTCACAAGAAAGGATGGGGCGAGGTACACCCCTTTGTCCACAACTGTGTGAGCAAATAGTCAAACAGTTTAAGAACAACGTTTCTCAAAGTGACATTGCAAGAAATTTAGGGATTTCAACATCTACGCTCCATAATATCATCAAAAGGTTCAGAGAATCTGGAGAAATCACTCCACGTAAGCGGCATGGCCGGAAACCAACATTGAATGGCCGCGACCTTCGATACCTGTAACAAAAACCGACATCAATCTCTAAAGGATATCACCACATGAGCTCAGGAACACTTCAGAAAACCACTGTCACTAAATACAGTTGGTCGCTACATCTGTAAGTGCAAGTTAAAGCTCAACGATGCAAAGCGAAAGCCATTTATCAACAACATCCAGAAACGCCGCCAGCTTCTCTGGGCCCGAGATCATCTAAGATGGACTGATGCAAATTGGAAAAGTCTTCTGTGGTCTGACGAGTCCACATTTCAAATTGTTTTTAAAAATGTTCAACATCATGTATTCCGGACCAAAGGGGAAGCGAACCATCCAGACTGTTATCGACGCAAAGTTGAAAAGCCAGCATGTGTGATGGTATGGGGGTGTATTAGTGCCCAAGGCATGGGTAACTTACACATCTGTGAATGCACAATTAATGCTGAAAGGTACATACAGGTTATGGAACAACATATGTTGTCATCTAAGTGCCGTCTTCTTCATGGACGCCCCTGCTTATTTCAGCAAGACAATGCCAAGCCACATTTAGCACGTGTTAAAACAGTGTGGCTTCGTAAAAAAAGAGTGCGGGTACTTTCCTGGCCCGCCTGCAGTCCAGACTTGTCTCCCATGGAAAATGTGTGGCACATTATGAAGCATAAAATACGACAGCGGAGACCCCGGACTGTTGAAGGACTGAAGCTCTACATAAAACAAGAATGGGAAAGAATTCCACTTTCAAAGCTTCAACAATTAGTTTCCTCAGTTCCCAAACGTTTATTGAGTGTTCTTAAAAGAAAAGGTGGTGTAACACAGTGATGAACATGCCCTTTCCCAACTACTTTGGCACGTGTCGCAGCCATGAAATTCTAAGTTAAATATTATTTGCACAAATAAAATAAAGTTTATGAGTTTGAACATCAAATATGTTGTCTTTGTAGCATATTCAACTGAATATGGGTTGAAAAGGATTTGCAAATCATTGTATTCTGTTTATATTTACATCTAACACAATTTCCCAACTCATATGGAAACAGGGTTTGTATATACAGTATGTGTGTATTGTACATATTACATATTGTTATGAAGGTGTCTGTTACTACATTATATATATACTTGCAATGTTTATATTGTACATATTACATATTGTTATGAAGGTGTCTGTTGCTACATTAAATATATATATATATATATACTTGTAGTGTTTATATTGTACATAATACATATTGTTATGAAGGTGTCTGTTACTACATTGTGTGTATATATATATATATATATATATATATATATATATATATATATATATATATATATATATATATATATATATATACTTGCAGTGTGTATAATGTACATATTACATATTGTTTTGAAGGTGTCTGTTACTACATTATGTATATACTTGCAATGTGTATATGGTACATAATACATATTGTTTTGAAGGTGTCTGTTACTACATTATATATGTATATACTTGCAGTGTGTATATTGTACAGATTACATATTGTTATGAAGGTGTCTGTTACTAAATTATATATATATACTTGCAGTGCGTATATTGTACATATTACATATTGTTTTGAAGGTGTCTGTTACTACATTATATATATATATATATATATATATATATATATATATATATATATACTTTCAGTATGTATATTGTACATATTACATATTGTTATGAAAGTGTCTGTTACTACGTTATATATATATATATATATATATATATATATATATATATATATATATATATATACTTTCAGTATGTATATTGTACATAATACATATTCTTATGAAGGTGTCTGTTACTACATTGTGTATATATATATATATATATATATATATATATATATACATATATATATATATATACTTGCAGTGTGTATAATGTACATATTACATATTGTTTTGAAGGTGTCTGTTACTACATTATATATGTATATACTTGCAGTGTTTATATTGTACATATTACATATTGTTATGAAGGTGTCCGTTACTACATTATATATATACTTGCAGTGTGTATAATGTACAGATTACATATTGTTATGAAGGTGTCTGTTACTAAATTATATGTATATATACTTGCAGTATGTATATTGTACAGATTACATATTGTTATGAAGGTGTCTGTTACTAAATTATATGTATATATACTTGCAGTGCGTATATTGTACATAATACATATTGTTATGAAAGTGTCTGTTACTACGTTATATATATATATATATATATATATATATATATATATATATATATATACTTGCAGTGTGTATATGGTACATAATACATATTGTTATGAAGGTGTCTGTTACTACATTATATATATATATATATAATATATATATATATATATATATATATATATATATATATATATACTTTCAGTATGTATATTGTTATTATTACATATTGTTATGAAGGTGTCTGTTACTACATTATATATATATATTTATATATATATATATATATATATATATATATATATATATACTTGCAGTGTGTATATAAAATGTTGATGCAGTATTTTTGAAGTTGTTTTAGAGGACTTTGAAGGTTACAATGCCGCATCTCGCAAGCGTTTATCATTTTGAAACTCCTCCCCATAATGATTATGAACCATAGGCAACCTTTATAAAAAGTGCAGTTCCCCTTTAAGCAGTCATGACTCGGGTGGGGGAAGAAAAACATTTGCAAAGTTTCACCTTAAGCGTGGAATTGTCACTTTTTTGAAAGGAGATTGTTGAGACAACAGAACTCCAAATGAAAAGTATAAAAATGTTTAGTCTGACAAGATCAGAGTTCGTGTAAATGTATATTTGTATTAGCTGTTGTGGTGTGCACTCGCACACTCGGGGGGTCCTCACTGCACACGGGCAGAACAATGTCAGTGATGGTATTATTTCATTCTTGTATTATTTTATTATTGTACCACTGACAGCATGTACAACTTCACTGGAAAACATACACAAATGTGATTGCACTTTATTGACAACACAACACAAAACCCTGAGTGTTCTTTTGCAACTGTCTGGTGTCCATCAAAGTTGTGCATTGTCACTTGTGAAGTGGACAGGAAGCTGACTTCTGCTGATATTGAAGGTCTGAAATCAAGGCCAGTTAAGGTTTTTGTTTCCTTAAATCTGATACAGCATTTAACACATCTCTGATACCACTTACCAGATCTCTGATACACCATTGAACACATCTCTGATACACCATTGAACACATCTCTGATACACCATTTAACAGAACTCTGATACACCATTTAACACATCTCTGATACACCATTTAACACATCTCTGATACACCATTGAACAGAACTCTGATACACCATTTAACACATCTCTGATACACCATTTAACAAATCTCTGATACACCACTTACTGGATCTCTGATACACCATTTAACACATCTCTGATACACCATTTAACACATCTCTGATAAACCATTTAACACATCCTTGATACACCATTTACCAGATCTCTGATACACTACTTACCAGATATCTGACACACCATTGAACACATATCTGAAACACCATTTAACAGATCTCTCATACACCATTTAACACATCTCTGAAACACCATTGAACAGATCTCTCATACACCATTTAACACCAATTAATTGGTGTATCAAGGATGTGTTAAATGGTGTATCAGGGATGTGTTCAATGGTGTATCACAGATCTGTTAAATGGTGTATTGAACACATCTCTGATACACCATTGAACAAATCTCTGATACACCACTTACTGGATCTCTGATACACCATTTAACACATCTCTGATACACCATTTAACACATCTCTGATACACCACTTACCAGATCTCTGATACACTATTTAACACATCTCTGATACACCACTTACTGGATCTCTGATACACCATTTAACAAATATCTGATACACCATTGAAAAAATCTCTGATACACCATTTAACACATCTCTGATACACCATTGAACAAATCTCTGATACACCATTCCACAGATCTGTGATACACCATTTAACACATCTCTGATACGCCATTTAAAATATATCTGATACAACCATTTAACAGATCTCTGATACACCATTTAAAAAATCTCTGATACACCATTGAACACATCTCTGATACACCATTTAACAGATCTCTGATATACCATTTAACAGATCTCTGATACACCACTTACTGGATCTCTGATACACCATTTAACAGATCTCTGATACACCATTTAACAGATCTGTGATACACCATTGAACACATCTCTGACACACCATTTAACAGATCTGTGATACACCATTTAACACATCTCTGATACACCATTTAACACATCTCTGATACACCACTTACTGGATCTCTGATACACCATTTAACAAATATCTGATACACCATTGAAAAAATCTCTGCTACACCATTTAACACATCTCTGATACACCATTGAACAAATCTCTGATACACCATTCCACAGATCTGTGATACACCATTTAACAGATCTCTGATACGCCATTTAAAATATATCTGATACAACCATTTAACAGATCTCTGATATACCATTGAACACATCTCTGATACACCATTTAACACATCTCTGATACACCATTTAACAGATCTCTGATACACCACTTACTGGATCTCTGATACACCATTTAACAGATCTCTGATACACCATTTAACAGATCTGTGATACACCATTGAACACATCTCTGACACACCATTTAACAGATCTGTGATACACCATTTAACACATCTCTGATACACCATTTAACACATCTCTGATACACCACTTACTGGATCTCTGATACACCATTTAACAAATATCTGATACACCATTGAAAAAATCTCTGATACACCATTTAACACATCTCTGATACACCATTGAACAAATCTCTGATACACCACTTACTGGATCTCTGATACACCATTTAACACATCTCTGATACACCATTTAACACATCTCTGATACACCACTTACCAGATCTCTGATACACTATTTAACACATCTCTGATACACCACTTACTGGATCTCTGATACACCATTTAACAAATATCTGATACACCATTGAAAAAATCTCTGATACACCATTTAACACATCTCTGATACACCATTGAACAAATCTCTGATACACCATTCCACAGATCTGTGATACACCATTTAACACATCTCTGATACGCCATTTAAAATATATCTGATACAACCATTTAACAGATCTCTGATACACCATTTAAAAAATCTCTGATACACCATTGAACACATCTCTGATACACCATTTAACAGATCTCTGATATACCATTTAACAGATCTCTGATACACCACTTACTGGATCTCTGATACACCATTTAACAGATCTCTGATACACCATTTAACAGATCTGTGATACACCATTGAACACATCTCTGACACACCATTTAACAGATCTGTGATACACCATTTAACACATCTCTGATACACCATTTAACACATCTCTGATACACCACTTACTGGATCTCTGATACACCATTTAACAAATATCTGATACACCATTGAAAAAATCTCTGCTACACCATTTAACACATCTCTGATACACCATTGAACAAATCTCTGATACACCATTCCACAGATCTGTGATACACCATTTAACAGATCTCTGATACGCCATTTAAAATATATCTGATACAACCATTTAACAGATCTCTGATATACCATTGAACACATCTCTGATACACCATTTAACACATCTCTGATACACCATTTAACAGATCTCTGATACACCACTTACTGGATCTCTGATACACCATTTAACAGATCTCTGATACACCATTTAACAGATCTGTGATACACCATTGAACACATCTCTGACACACCATTTAACAGATCTGTGATACACCATTTAACACATCTCTGATACACCATTTAACACATCTCTGATACACCACTTACTGGATCTCTGATACACCATTTAACAAATATCTGATACACCATTGAAAAAATCTCTGATACACCATTTAACACATCTCTGATACACCATTGAACAAATCTCTGATACACCACTTACTGGATCTCTGATACACCATTTAACACATCTCTGATACACCATTTAACACATCTCTGATACACCACTTACCAGATCTCTGATACACTATTTAACACATCTCTGATACACCACTTACTGGATCTCTGATACACCATTTAACAAATATCTGATACACCATTGAAAAAATCTCTGATACACCATTTAACACATCTCTGATACACCATTGAACAAATCTCTGATACACCATTCCACAGATCTGTGATACACCATTTAACACATCTCTGATACGCCATTTAAAATATATCTGATACAACCATTTAACAGATCTCTGATACACCATTTAAAAAATCTCTGATACACCATTGAACACATCTCTGATACACCATTTAACAGATCTCTGATATACCATTTAACAGATCTCTGATACACCACTTACTGGATCTCTGATACACCATTTAACAGATCTCTGATACACCATTTAACAGATCTGTGATACACCATTGAACACATCTCTGACACACCATTTAACAGATCTGTGATACACCATTTAACACATCTCTGATACACCATTTAACACATCTCTGATACACCACTTACTGGATCTCTGATACACCATTTAACAAATATCTGATACACCATTGAAAAAATCTCTGCTACACCATTTAACACATCTCTGATACACCATTGAACAAATCTCTGATACACCATTCCACAGATCTGTGATACACCATTTAACAGATCTCTGATACGCCATTTAAAATATATCTGATACAACCATTTAACAGATCTCTGATATACCATTGAACACATCTCTGATACACCATTTAACACATCTCTGATACACCATTTAACAGATCTCTGATACACCACTTACTGGATCTCTGATACACCATTTAACAGATCTCTGATACACCATTTAACAGATCTGTGATACACCATTGAACACATCTCTGACACACCATTTAACAGATCTGTGATACACCATTTAACACATCTCTGATACACCATTTAACACATCTCTGATACACCACTTACTGGATCTCTGATACACCATTTAACAAATATCTGATACACCATTGAAAAAATCTCTGCTACACCATTTAACACATCTCTGATACACCATTGAACAAATCTCTGATACACCATTCCACAGATCTGTGATACACCATTTAACACATCTCTGATACGCCATTTAAAATATATCTGATACAACCATTTAACAGATCTCTGATATACCATTGAACACATCTCTGATACACCATTGAACACATCTCTGATACACCATTTAACAGATCTCTGATATACCATTTGACACATCTCTGATGGTATATCAGAGATGTGTCAAATGGTGCATCTCTGATACACCGATCCTCACTGCAAGGAAGTTCTCAGCTTTATTGAAAACCTTAGCGTGATCAGTCCTCATTTTCTTCTCCGGTCAGCGTCTGACTGACTCATGTGATTTTCTCTCCACGTTCCAAGTTGTACAACATTGTTTTTGTGGTAGCGCTGTATTGATGTTTGGGGACAGCCAGCACCGAGCACACTCTCCGTCCTAAGTGTTGGGACGTGTCTTTGACGCCGGACTGGAGCCCAAAGACTGATTTAGCTCATCAAGACCACTAAGCCTTCAAATACAAATTAAGCCACCCGCCGCCTGTCCCCTGGACTTACACAACCTCCGTTAGCACACATTGTTTGGTGTGTAAGTTGTGACCTACTTCAAAGTCTTCTTTTCTTTCACTCACTGAAAGCAAATGCTTTTTACCGCCATGTTTGATGTCTAGGAAGGTAGGTCTTTATTGTCATTGCACGAGTACAACGGAACTTTGTTTTCAGCACAAACCTGTTCAAGATTAGACGAACAGCCATAAGGCGTCCGGTAAAAGATGGGAAAAAGGTCAAAGCTGGGGAAGGATGAGTAAAAAAATACAATCTAGACTGGGCTCCTAAGGGGGCCCAGTCTGGAGTGGGAAAAAAAAACTCCATAGCAAAGCACATACAGTGGGGCAAAAAAGTATTTAGTCGTGTTAAGCAGTGTCAGCTCAGATTTATCCGAGAGCCAGTTGCAGTCACCAAAAGAGCCGCATCTAGCTCGCGAGCCGTAGGTTCCCTACCCCTGGTCTAGAGCAACAACCCGGTCTATACACGACTGCCAATTTAAGGTCTTTGCATACAGAGGCTACATATAATACTTGCAAACTACACTCAGAAGTGTCAGAAAACCAAATATGAACTCTGGACCGCACGGTTACCCCAACGGTCTTAAAGACTAATGTGACCAAGTAAGAAGGTATCATTTGTGTTTCTTATTCGCTTAGCAACTGGGGAGTTAATGGCACACAATTCTTTGTCAACAACTTAAGCAACATTCTTTGTCTTGTTGGCGATTCAAAGGCAATCTGACCGCTGATTGGTCAGTCGCCAGAAAGCCAACCAATGAGCTTGTGTGCGGAGTAAAGGGACAGGCTTCAAACTGAGTGTCCGTGTTCCGCTTGGTCCTGGTGTTTGACTCGTCTCCATTCAAAAGCGTAACGTCGTGTTTGGACGATCACTTAAAAAGTCCAGACGACAAAAGCTGCCCTTTGATAAATCAAGTCTTTGTGTTATTCTCTCGATGTTATCGTTGAAGTGTATTTTTCGAACATGCCACAAATTGCCCCATGGCCGCAGTTTGGACACCCTTGTTTTGTCGGCCTTGAAAGCACTTTGAAACTCGCAACTGTATTCTATTTTCAATATTTGTAAAAAATTGTATTTTCACAAAATATGCAAAGAAATGCTTTTGTAAGACAACGTCGTATTTATCTTCAAAATGTAATCACGAAGCACCCTCCCGTTTCCTGTTGTCACTGTAGATCATCAGTGTGCTTTTTACCTTGATGTTGGAAAGCTCCTATTTATATATCTTTTATGTTTCTGTATTGTCAAATTGTTATTTGTTTGTACCCAAGAAAGAAAGTATTTATTGATGACTGCTGAGTGTCCGTGTTTTCTTTTACAAACTGAGCTATTATGAATTACCTTGTGGGAGATATGGCCTGGGAACGCCTCAGGATCCCCCGGGAAGAGCTAGAAGAAGTGGCTGGGGAGAGGGAAGTCTGGGCTTCCCTGCTTAGGCTGCTGCCCCCGCGACCCGATCTCGGATAAGCGGAAGAAGATGGATGGATGGATGGAGATATGGATGCCAATGGAAACCAACAATGCGATAAAATTAGGGGACAACAGGGGCCCAACGTGTCTTAAAATTAAGGGATGGGTGAACAGGGGACAAGTCAGGGGGACTGGAGCCCCCATGTCTTGTTTTGGGTTTTTTTGCCTTATGGTTTTAATTTGAAAAGTAACTCTCCCCTCGTTTCAGGTCACTTGCCTTTCCTTTTGTGTCATCAGTCTGACGTCATCCCTGTTTTCCGATTGTTATTTGTTTGTACCCAAGAAAGAAAGTATTTATTGATGACTGCTGAGTGTCCGTGTTTTCTTTTACAAACTGAGCTCTTGTAAATTACCTTGTGGGAGATATGGATGCCAATGGAAACCAACAATCCGATAAAATTAGGGGACAGCAGGGGCCCAACGTGTCTTAAAATTGAGGGATGGGTGAACAGGGGACAAGTCAGGAGGACTGGAGCCCCATTGTGTCACATTGTGAGGGATGTCTTGTTTTGGTTTTTTGTCTTATGGTTTTAATTTGAAAAGTAACTCTCCCCTCGTTTCAGGTCACTTGCCTTTCCTTTTGTGTCATCAGTCTGACGTCATCCCTGTTCTCCGATTGTTATTTGTTTGTACCCAAGAAAGAAAGTATTTATTGATGACTGCTGAGTGTCCGTGTTTTCTTTTACAAACTGAGCTCTTATAAATTACCTTGTGGGAGATATGGATGCCAATGGAAACCAATGATCCGATAAAATTAGGGGACAGCAGGGGCCCAACGTGTCTTAAAATTGAGGGATGGGTGAACAGGGGACAAGTCAGGAGGACTGGAGCCCCCATGTCTTGTTTTGGTTTTTTTTGCCTTATGGTTTTAATTTGAAAAGTAACTCTCCCCTCGTTTCAGGTGACTTGCCTTTTGTGTCATCAGTCTGACGTCATCCCTGTTCTCCGATTGTTATTTGTTTGTACCCAAGAAAGAAAGTATTTATTGATGACTGCTGAGTGTCCGTGTTTTCTTTTACAAACTGAGCTCTTGTAAATTACCTTGTGGGAGATATGGATGCCAATGGAAACCAACGATCCGATAAAATTAGGGGACAGTAGGGGCCCAACGTGTCTTAAAATTGAGGGATGGGTGAACAGGGGACAAGTCAGGAGGACTGGAGCCCCATTGTGTCTTGTTTTGGGGTTTTTTGTCTTATGGTTTTAATTCGAAAAGTAACTCTCCTCTCGTTTCAGGTCACTTGCCTTTTGTGTCATCAGTCTGACGTCATCCTTTTCTCCGATTGTTACAAGCTGTTCCCGATTACCTTCATGTGTTCATAAGCTCACTCCTTCCCTTTGTTCTGTGCCAGATTGTCTCGTTTATTCGCGCTCTCTAGCGTCCATGTCTTTGTCCATGCCTTGCCGTGTCTTGTGCTTACGTCCCTTGATCCCGAACCCCTTTATGAATATTTGGAGTTTTCCTTTCTTCCTCCTCAGTAGAGAGATTTTGATTATTTAGTTATTCAGCCGCAGTGGTAAGTTTCAGTTAAAAGTTTTTCATTCATTCCTCAACTTTTTGAGTGACTATTTTTGTTAAATACTTTATTAGATTAGGTAGTGTAGATTTAAGTCTCACCTTAAAACTCATCTGTATACTCTAGCCTTTAAATAGACCTCCTTTTTAGACCAGTTGATCTGCCGCTTCTTTTCTTTCTCCTATGTCCCCCCCCCTCCCTTGTGGAGGGGGTCCGGTCCGATGACCATGGATGAAGTACTGGCTGTCCAGAGTCGAGACCCAGGATGGACCGCTCGTCGGGACCCAGGATGGACCGCTCGCCTGTATCGGTTGGGGACGTCTCTACGCTGCTGATCCGCTAGAGATGGTTTCCTGTGGACGGGACTCTCGCTGCTGTCTTGGATCCGCTTGAACTGAACTCTCGCGGCTGTGTTGGAGCCACTATGGATTGAACTTTCACAGTATCATGTTAGACCCGCTCCACATCCATTGCTTTCGGTCCCCTAGAGGGGGGGGAGTTGCCCACATCTGAGGTCCTCTCCAAGGTTTCTCATAGTCAGCATTGACACTGGCGTCCCACTGGATGTGAATTCTCCCTGCCCACTGGGTGTGAGTTTTCCTTGCCCTTTTGTGGGTTCTTCCGAGGATGTTGTAGTCGTAATGATTTGTGCAGTCCTTTGAGACATTTGTGATTTGGGGCTATATAAATAAACATTGATTGATTGATTGATTGATTAATTGATAGATATTTTCATAGATGTTGTTTTGGTCCTCCTGTTGGAGCGTTTATAGTTCGTCTTTACTCGGAGTGATTTTCGGTCGTTCCTTCTTTTTCTGGAACCTTTTCGCCGAGTAGTTTATTTTTGTGATTATAGATAATGTTTTTTTCTTGACTTGGGAGGTAAAAGGAAATTGTCAAAATAAAAGCCCGTCTAAAGCCCCAACTCTGCATCTGAGTCCGATCCTTAATCAAAGCCTGACACATTGAAACATTCCCTTTCCCGCATAACACAAGTAGGTGGAGTAGGACGGGCGGGAAGCCAACACTAGAGCCTAGCCCACCTGACTTTGGGGGGGAAGTTGGGTTACACCATGTACTGTCTCTTTGATCCCTCAGGCGGTACTGCATAAAAAAACTGACATCAGTGTGTAAAGGATATCACCACAAAACCAAAAACTGGAGTTTAAAATAAATCATAGCGTGTTTCACATGTGGGGTAATATTGTAATGTTTAATTGTCACATCAGTAATTATTTCTGACAATCCGGGATGAAATGCAGAAAATAATGAGCTAATTCTGTCGAGGGATATGTGCTTACTCCCCAACCTTTTCACTACAACACACACATTGTGAGAGAGAACCTAATTACAACATCAATGCCTTGAAAGAAGAAATATAAATCAAACGCTACATTCGTCAAAACATTGACTTCCCTTCTTTATTTGATGCTAATTGAGCGGTCTTGTCCTCTTATCTTCAAATTCCAACGACTCCCTCGGGATGAGGAGGTCGCTAACGAGAGCGAGGCAGCCCGTCTTGCACGAACACAAACAACTATAAGGTCTGCACGGAAAATTTTCCCTTTACTGCCGATTGGTACTCAATTACCCACCCATCCAAGCCCTTTATCCCCAATGATTCACTTCATCCGTGGCACAAGTCCAAGACTCGCCCTGTCCTAAGGCAGTCCCCAAGAGGACAGCCACAAAAGACTTCAATGACTACAGACCAGTGGCGCTAATGTCTGTGGTTATGAAGAGTTTTGAGAGGTTTGTTCCCCAATATATCAAAGCCTTTCTCCCCCAAATTTTGATTGACACCGGTCCACAGAGAACACCGTTCCGTCTGCTTTCCACTCAGCTGTGGAACACCTGCAACTTCTTGATTCCTATGCCAGGATGCTGTCCGTCGACTACAGCTCGGTGGTCAATACCACCATCCCCTGACATGCTGCTGGAGAAGCTGATCTTCCTGAGTCCAACCCTTCCACATCTGTTCCTGAATAAAAACTTTTTGACCAACCACCTCAGGCTCAGGTTCGCCAAAGACACCACAAAAGACTTCAATGACTACAGACCAGTGGCGCTAATGTCTGTGGTTATGAAGAGTTTTGAGAGGTTTGTTCTCCAATATATCAAAGCCTTTCTCCCCCAGAACTTTGATTCACACCGGTCCACAGAGGACGCCGTTCCGTCTGCTTTCCACTCAGCTGTGGAACACCTGCAACTTCTTGATCCCTATGTCAGGATGCTGTTTGTCCACTACAGCTCGGTGGTCAATACCACCGTCCCCTGACATGCTGCTGGAGTAGCTGAGCTTCCTGAGTCTAACCCTTCCACATCTGTTCCTGAATAAAAACTTTTCGACCAACCACCTCAGGCTCAGGTTCGCCAAAGACACCACAAAAGACTTCAATGACTACAGACCAGTGGCGCTAATGTCTGTGGTTATGAAGAGTTTTGAGAGGTTTGTTCCCCAATATATCAAAGCCTTTCTCCCCCAAATTTTGATTCATACCGGTCCACAGAGAACACCGTTCCGTCTGCTTTCCACTCAGCTGTGGAACATCTGCAACTCTCTGATTCCTATGCCAGGATGCTGTCCGTCGACTACAGCTCGGTGGTCAATACCACCATCCCCTGACATGCTGCTGGAGAAGCTGATCTTCCTGAGTCTAACCCTTCCACATCTGTTCCTGAATAAAAACTTTTCGACCAACCACCTCAGGCTCAGGTTCGCCAAAGACACCACAAAAGACTTCAATGACTACAGACCAATGGCGCTAATGTCTGTGGTTATGAAGAGTTTTGAGAGGTTTGTTCCCCAATATATCAAAGCCTTTCTCCCCCAAATTTTGATTCACACCGGTCCACAGAGGACGCCAATCCGTCTGCTTTCCACTCAGCTGTGGAACACCTGCAACTCTCTGATTCCTATGCCAGGATGCTGTCCGTCGACTACAGCTCGGTGGTCAATACCACCATCCCCTGACATGCTGCTGGAGAAGCTGATCTTCCTGAGTCCAACCCTTCCACATCTGTTCCTGAATAAAAACTTTTCGACCAACCACCTCAGGCTCAGGTTCGCCAAAGACACCACAAAAAACTTCAATGACTACAGACCAGTGGCGCTAATGTCTGTGGTTATGAAGAGTTTTGAGAGGTTTGTTCTCCAATATATCAAAGCCTTTCTCCCCCAGAACTTTGATTCATACCGGTCCACAGAGGACGCCGTTCCGTCTGCTTTCCACTCAGCTGTGGAACACCTGCAACTTCTTGATTCCTATGCCAGGATGCTGTCCGTCGACTACAGCTCGGTGGTGAATACCACCATCCCCTGACATGCTGCTGGAGAAGCTGAGTTTCCTGAGTCTAACCCTTCCACATCTGTTCCTGAAGAAAAACTTTTCGACCAACCACCTCAGGCTCAGGTTCGCCAAAGACACCACAAAAAACTTCAATGACTACAGACCAGTGGCGCTAATGTCTGTGGTTATGAAGAGTTTTGAGAGGTTTGTTCCCCAATATATCAAAGCCTTTCTCCCCCAAATTTTGATTCATACCGGTCCACAGAGAACACCGTTCCGTCTGCTTTCCACTCAGCTGTGGAACATCTGCAACTCTCTGATTCCTATGCCAGGATGCTGTCCGTCGACTACAGCTCGGTGGTGAATACCACCATCCCCTGACATGCTGCTGGAGAAGCTGATCTTCCTGAGTCTAACCCTTCCACATCTGTTCCTGAATAAAAACTTTTCGACCAACCACCTCAGGCTCAGGTTCGCCAAAGACACCACAAAAGACTTCAATGACTACAGATCAGTGGCGCTAATGTCTGTGGTTATGAAAAGTTTTGAGAGGTTTGTTCCCCAATATATCAAAGCCTTTCTCCCCCAGAACTTTGATTCACACCGGTCCACAGAGGACGCCGTTCCGTCTGCTTTCCACTCAGCTGTGGAACACCTGCAACTTCTTGATCCCTATGTCAGGATGCTGTTCGTCGACTACAGCTCGGTGGTCAATACCACCATCCCCTGACATGCTGCTGGAGAAGCTGAGCTTCCTGAGTCTAACCCTTCCACATCTGTTCCTGAATAAAAACTTTTCGACCAACCACCTCAGGCTCAGGTTCGCCAAAGACACCACAAAAGACTTCAATGACTACAGACCAGTGGCGCTAATGTCTGTGGTTATGAAGAGTTTTGAGAGGTTTGTTCTCCAATATATCAAAGCCTTTCTCCCCCAGAACTTTGATTCACACCGGTCCACAGAGGACGCCGTTCCGTCTGCTTTCCACTCAGCTGTGGAACACCTGCAACTTCTTGATCCCTATGTCAGGATGCTGTTCGTCGACTACAGCTCGGTGGTCAATACCACCATCCCTTGACATGCTGCTGGAGAAGCTGATCTTCCTGGGTCTAACCCTTCCACATCTGTTCCTGAATAAAAACTTTTCAACCAACCACCTCAGGCTCAGGTTCGCCAAAGACACCACAAAAGACTTCAATGACTACAGACCAGTGGCGCTAATGTCTGTGGTTATGAAGAGTTTTGAGAGGTTTGTTCCCCAATATATCAAAGCCTTTCTCCCCCAAATTTTGATTCATACCGGTCCACAGAGAACGCCGTTCCGTCTGCTTTCCACTCAGCTGTGGAACACCCTGCAACTTCTTGATTCCTATGCCAGGATGCTGTTCGTCGACTACAGCTCGGTGGTCAACACCACCATCCCTTGACATGCTGCTGGAGAAGCTGATCTTCCTGGGTCTAACCCTTCCACATCTGTTCCTGAATAAAAACTTTTCGACCAACCACCTCAGGCTCAGGTTCGCCAAAGACACCACAAAAGACTTCAATGACTACAGACCAGTGGCGCTAATGTCTGTGGTTATGAAAAGTTTTGAGAGGTTTGTTCCCCAATATATCAAAGCCTTTCTCCCCCAAATTTTGATTCATACCGGTCCACAGAGAACACCGTTCCGTCTGCTTTCCACTCAGCTGTGGAACATCTGCAACTTCTTGATCCCTATGTCAGGATGCTGTTCGTCGACTACAGCTCGGTGGTCAATACCACCATCCCCTGACATGCTGCTGGAGAAGCTGATCTTCCTGAGTCTAACCCTTCCACATCTGTTTCTGAATAAAAACTTTTCGACCAACCACCTCAGGCTCAGGTTCGCCAAAGACACCACAAAAGACTTCAATGACTACAGACCAGTGGCGCTAATGTCTGTGGTTATGAAAAGTTTTGAGAGGTTTGTTCCCCAATATATCAAAGCCTTTCTCCCCCAAATTTTGATTCATACCGGTCCACAGAGAACACCGTTCCGTCTGCTTTCCACTCAGCTGTGGAACACCCTGCAACTTCTTGATTCCTATGCCAGGATGCTGTTCGTCGACTACAGCTCGGTGGTCAACACCACCATCCCTTGACATGCTGCTGGAGAAGCTGATCTTCCTGGGTCTAACCCCTCCACATCTGTTCCTGAATAAAAAAAAACTTTTCGACCAACCACCCCAAGCTCAGGTTTGCCAAAGTCACCACAGTGGTGGGCCTGATCACGGAGGACTGGGGTGAAACAGGCAGGGTGGTACAACAAGAACAACCTGAGGCTGAACACCAAAAAGACCAAGGATATGGTCATTGATTTTTAGGAGACGGAGTGGGGACCTTGGTCCACTTGTAGTGGAGACTGTTGCTTCATTTTTCAATCAATCAATCAATCAATGTTTACTTATATAGCCCTAAATCACTAGTGTCTCAAAGGGCTGCACAAACCACTACGACATCCTCGGTAGGCCCACATAAGGGCAAGGAAAACTCACACCCAGTGGGACATCGGTGACAATGATGACTATGAGAACCTTGGAGAGGAGGAAAGCAATGGATGTCGAGCGGGTCTAACATGATACTGTGAAAGTTCAATCCATTATTGATCCAAAGCGGATCCAACACAGCAGCGAGAGTCCCGTTCACAGCGGAGCCAGCAGGAAACCATCCCAAGCGGAGGCGGATCAGCAGCGCAGAGATGTCCCCAGCCGATACACAGGCGAGCAGTACATGGCCACCGGATCGAACCGGACCCCCTCGACAAGGGAGAGTGTGACATAGGAGAAAACGGCAGATCAACTGGTCTAAAAAGGGAGTCTATTTAAAGGCTAGAGTATACAAACGAGTTTTAAGGTGAGACTTAAATGCTTCTACTGAGGTATTTAAGCTCCTAGGACTCTACCTCTCGGAGGATCTCATCTCACATGGACCGTCAACACTTCAGCACAGGTGCAAAAGGCACGGCAGGGAGTCCACTTCCATTGCGAACCAACTTCAAGAGAAACCGCAGGTATCTATTTATCGATCCACAAAAGATCCAGCGCTGGTTTAATTGCACAACTGTGTGGTTTGACCATCACAGAACGGTTCCGCAGAGGGTGACCAGGACAGCGCCCTCTGCCCTCTGTAGATGACATTGCTTGATCTCTCTGCCTGGGCAGAACAAAGACAATCCTGTCAGAGAGTTCTCACCCTGGCCGGCACTTGTTCGACCTGCTGTCATCAGGGAAGAGATTTAGGTCACACAGGAGCAGGACCAACAGAGTTAAACACAGTTTTTACCCATGGGCCATTAGGATAATGAATCAGCCCCACTGTTTTTCACTGTTGCACTGCTGTTCGTACTAGTATCCATCCATCCATCCATCCATCTTCTTCCGCTTATCCGAGGTCGGGTCGCGGGTGCAACAGCCTAAGCAGGGAAACCCAGACTTCCCTTTCCCCAGCCACTTCGTCTAGCTCTTCCCGGGGGATCCCGAGGCGTTCCCAGGCCAGCCGGGAGACATAGTCTTCCCAACATGTCCTGGGTCTTCCCCGTGGCCTCCTACCAGTTGGACGTGCCCTAAACAACTCCCTAGGGAGGTGTTCGGGTGGCATCTTGACCAGATGCCTGAACCACCTCATCTGGCTCCCCTCCATGTGGAGGAGCAGCAGCTTTACTTTGAGTTCCTCCCGGATGGCAGAGCTTCTCACCCTATCTCTAAGGGAGAGACCTGGAAACTCATTTCGGCCGCTTGTACCCGTGATCTTATCCTTTCGGTCATGACCCAAAGCTCATGACCATAGGTGAGGATGGGAACGTAGATGGACCGGTAAATTGAGAGCTTTGCCTTCCGGCTCAGCTCCTTCTTCACCACAACGGATCGGTACAGCGTCCGCATTACTGAAGACGCCGCACCGATCCGCCTGTCGATCTCACGATCCACTCTTCCCCCACTCGTGAACAAGACTCCTAGGTACTTGAACTCCTCCACTTGGGGCAGGGTCTCCTCCCCATCCATCCATCCATCCACACATTCATTGTTCGTCTTATATATTTGAACTGTAGCTAGCGAAGTAGCCTCCACTATTGCAAAATCAACTATTACCATTTATCACTTGTGGTTTTTACAGAAATATCTGATGAAATAAAACTTCAAATAGCTCCAAGATTTAATGTATATTAACATTTCTAACATCTTTTTCTCATATCTTACTTATTTAGGTAAGCTCCTGGCTTTGACCCTTCAAAGTTAAAGTACCATAATTAGCACAAACCAATAAATTCAACTGTTTTCTTTGTTCAAATCAAAACAAGAATGATTAAACGCAAAAATGCTCGCATTTAGCAGTGAAAGCTTATAGATTTTGGAGAAGAGGATTTTGGGGAAGGTACTGATGAGTAGAAGCATTTAAGTCTCACCTTAAAACTCATCTGTATACTCTAGCCTTTAAATAGACCTCCTTTTTTAGACCAGTTGATCAGCCGCTTCTTTTCTTTTTTCTCCTATGTCCCCCCCTCCCTTGTGGAGGGGGTCCGGTCCGATGACCATGGATGAAGTACTGGCTGTCCAGAGTCACGGCCGCACCTTAATATGAACATTTTATTCAATGCCAAAAAAACGGAAATGCTGATTATCGGTCCTGCTAGACACTGACCTCTATTTAATAATACAACTCTAACATTTGACAACCAAATAATAAAACAAGGTGACTCGGTAAAAAATCTGGGTATTATCTTCGACCCAACTCTCTCCTTTGAGTCACACATTAAAAGCGTTACTAAAACGGCCTTCTTTCATCTCCGTAATATCGCTAAAATTCGCTCCATTTTGTCCACTACAGACGCCGAGATCATTATCCATGCGTTTGTTACGTCTCGTCTCGATTACTGTAACGTATTATTTTCGGGTCTCCCCATGTCTAGCATTAAAAGATTACAGTTGGTACAAAATGCGGCTGCTAGACTTTTGACAAGAACAAGAAAGTTTGATCACATTACGCCTGTACTGTATATACCTTTATATACATATATACATACATATATACCTATACTGTATATACCTTTATATACATATATACATACATATATACCTATACTGTATATACCTTTATATACATGTATACATACATATATACCTATACTGTATATACCTTTATATACATATATACATACATATATACCTATACTGGCTCACCTGCACTGGCTTCCTGTGCACTTAAGATGTGACTTTAAGGTTTTACTACTTACGTATAAAATACTACACGGTCTAGCTCCATCCTATCTTGCCGATTGTATTGTACCATATGTCCCGGCAAGAAATCTGCGTTCAAAGGACTCCGGCTTATTAGTGATTCCTAGAGCCCAAAAAAAGTCTGCGGGCTATAGAGCGTTTTCCGTTCGGGCTCCAGTACTCTGGAATGCCCTCCCGGTAACAGTTCGAGATGCTACCTCAGTAGAAGCATTTAAGTCTCACCTTAAAACTCATTTGTATACTCTAGCCTTTAAATAGACCTCCTTTTTAGACCAGTTGATCTGCCGCTTCTTTTCTTTTTTCTCCTATGTCCCCCCCCTCCCTTGTGGAGGGGGGGGACATCTCTACGCTGCTGATCCGCCTCCGCTTGGGATGGTTTCCTGTGGACGGGACTCTCGCTGCTGTGTTGGATCCGCTTTGAACTGAACTCTCGCGGCTGTGTTAGAGCCACTATGGATTGAACTTTCACAGTATCATGTTAGACCCGCTCCACATCCATTGCCGAGGTCCTCTCCAAGGTTTCTCATAGTCAGCATTGTCACTGGCGTCCCACTGGGTGTGAGTTTTCCTTGCCCTTATGTGGGCCTACCGAGGATGTCGTGGTGGTTTGTGCAGCCCTTTGAGACACTAGTGATTTAGGGCTATATAAGTAAACATTGATTGATTGATAGAGCGTTTTCCGTTCGGGCTCCAGTACTCTGGAATGCCCTCCCGGTAACAGTTCGAGATGCTACCTCAGTAGAAGCATTTAAGTCTCACCTTAAAACTCATTTATATACTCTAGCCTTTAAATAGACCTCCTTTTTAGACCAGTTGATCTGCCGCTTCTTTTCTTTTTTCTCCTATGTCCCCCCCTCCCTTGTGGAGGGGGTCCGGTCCGATGACCATGGATGAAGTACTTGCTTGTCCAGAGTCGAGACCCAGGATGGACCGCTCGCCTGTGTATCGGTTAGGGGACATCTCTACGCTGCTGATCCGCCTCCGCTTGGGATGGTTTCCTGTGGACGGGACTCTCGCTGCTGTCTTGGATCCGCTTTGAACTGAACTCTCGCGGCTGTGTTGGAGCCACTATGGATTGAACTTTCACAGTATCATGTTAGACCCGCTCGACATCCATTGCTTTCGGTCCCCTAGAGGGGGGGGTTGCCCACTTCTGAGGTCCTCTCCAAGGTTTCTCATAGTCAGCATTGTCACTGGCGTCCCACTGGGTGTGAGTTTTCCTTGCCCTTTTGTGGGTTCTTCCGAGGATGTCGTAGTCGTAATGATTTGTGCAGTCCTTTGAGACATTTGTGATTTGGGGCTATATAAATAAACATTGATTGATTGATTGATTGATTGATTTATGTAAGACTATGCGGCACCTTTGCAAGTGTATCTCAATAAGTTAGAATATGGTGTAAAAGTAGACAATATAAAGTTTCTCCAGTTCATTCGTTGATTAGAATGAAAAAAAAACTGCCTCGCCCTTGTGTTGATAGATATTTCACGCGCCTACAGTCTGCTTGCAGGTTACTTCTCAGATAAGTACCATTTTTGGATTAAAAAAAAAAAATAAAGGTACAAAAATGTTTACTTTTGCATTACAGGAGGATTCAGCCATAAATCTATGATGAAAATGACAGACCTCTGTCATCCTTTGAAGTGGGAGAACTTGCACAATCGCTGGCTGACTAAATACTTTCATACCCCACTGTATGTGTGATTTTAATGAAGAAATGTAGTAGTTGAATGGCATCATGTGTCACTTCATTGCCAAATAGTTTTCAAATGACCTTTTAAAGAATAGCCGTGTTTGTCTGGCTGAAGGAAATGCATTTAGTGGTGAAAAGTCCATGCAGGCCAAGGCAGAAGCGACTGTAAAGGTTAAACATATCTCAGCTTGATTCCCAGTTTAACCCTAACCCTAATTATATGGAAAGGTCACGATTGGTCATTGGAGAGCAAATATTTACTCCCAATTAAATGCACAGGATGACCATGCAGCTATTTCACTGGAATTTAGTGAAATGCCTTTACCCATTCAACATATCTTTACCTGCACATTACCTACCTTCCCTGCATCCTGGGGTCACACTGGTGCTTCTTTCTTTCACCCATACACGCTGGTGCTTCCTACCATCACCCCAGACAACATATCTTTACCTGCACATTACCTACCTTCTCTGTATCCTGGTGTCAAACTGGTGCTTCCTTCTATCACCCAGGCAACATACCTTTACCTGCACATTACCTACCTTCTCTGTATCCTGGTGTCAAACTGGTGCTTCCTTCTATCACCCAGGCAACATACCTTTACCTGCACATTACCTACCTTCTCTGTATCCTGGTGTCAAACTGGTGCTTCCTTCTATCACCCAGGCAACATACCTTTACCTGCACATTACCTACCTTCTCTGTATCCTGGTGTCAAACTGGTGCTTCCTTCTATCACCCAGGCAACATACCTTTACCTGCACATTACCTACCTTCTCTGTATCCTGGTGTCAAACTGGTGCTTCCTTCTATCACCCAGGCAACATACCTTTACCTGCACATTACCTACCTTCTCTGCATGGTGTGGTCACGCTGGTGCTTCCTGCTTTTAAGCGGCGATCTTGAGACGGCAGCGGCGCAGCAGGATCAGCGAAGTGGTTCTTTGAAGGCTCGTAAAAACAAAACTGGAGCAGTTAGAAAAATTTGTTTGTCAACTTTTAATCAGAAGGGTTCAATCTATTTCCTGTGCGTGTTTGAAGCCGACACAACAAACGCGCTCAGAGGAGATAATGTTTGAAAAAAGGTGACAGGTTTTTACAAAACTTTTGTTTTGAAGGGGTGATTGTCAACCTCCTGTTGATTTTTGCTGAAAAATGTCAATTAATAAAATGTAGGTCTAAGTGAGACCTACATAGAGGTATTTGTTTCATGTCTCTACGGCATCCCTACCGGAAGTTACAAGCAGTTTTGTCTGTGTTTTCTTCCTAGGAGCAGTTTTGTCTGTGTTTTATTCTAGGGGGCGCTAGAGCACAATTTTGAGTTTTGTGTTGTTGTTTTTTTAATAGATCGCAATTTTCGCCAGTCTTGATGTGTGTGTCCAGTTTGGTGAGTTTTGAAGCATTTTAAGGGGGTCAAATTACAGCTCAAAGAGGCAAAAATGACATTTTTTAGGAAACCTTTTCTTTGAAGGGTTTTTTTGCCAACTTCCTGTTGATTTTTGCTGAAGGAAGTCAGTGTATAAAATCTAGGTCAAAGTCAGACCTACATGTCTCTATGACATTCCTAATGGAAGTTAAAAGCAGTTTTGTCTGTGTTTTTTCCTAGGGGGCGCTAAAGCGCATTTTAGAGTTTTTTTTTGTTTTTTTAATTCGATGGCAATATTCCCCAGTCGTGATGTGTGTAAAATTTGGTGAGTTTTGAAGCATTTTAAGGGGGTCATACATCAAATAAATATAATAGTTTTCTTCCTAGGAGCAGTTTTGTCTGTGTTTTATTCCTAGGGGGCGCTGGAGCACAATTTTGAGTTATGGGGTTTTTTGTTTTGTTTTTTATTAGATCGCAATTTTTGCCAGTCCTGATGTGTTTGTAAAATTTAGGGAGTTTTGAAGCATGTTAAGGGGGTCAAATTACAGCTCGAAGAGGCGGCGGTATAATAATAAAACCTTAGAAATACAAAGGGACATTTGGTTCCTAAATAAGCAAGTAAACAACAAGAAAATGACGAAATTGCAATGAAAATATTACAATTAGATAAAACCCATGTTTCAATAAGGTTAAGAACCTTAGTATGATCCACTTTAATAGGCTGTTCAAATTAATAGTGCTTACAAAGTACAAAGAAGAAGGATTATGAGAAACACTTTCAACCTTATTGAAAATAAGATATCCTTCATCTCAGTATTTTACTAATAAATGATAAATGGGTTGTACTTGTATAGCGCTTTTCTACCTTCAAGGTACTCAAAGCGCTTTGACACTATTTCCACATTCACCCATTCACACACACATTCACACACTGATGGAGGGAGCTGCCATGCAAGGCGCCAACCAGCACCCATCAGGAGCAAGGGCGAAGTGTCTTGCTCAGGACACAACGGACGTGATGAAGTTGGTACTAGGTGGGATTTGAACCAAGGACCCTCGGGTTGCGCACGGCCACTCTCCCACTGCGCCACGCCGTCCCTAATATAATAATATAATATAATATAATAATATAATGACTGAATTAATTAATTACATGTTACGAAACTGTTGTGTTACACATTCACGGATGTCATTTTATTATAAATGACAAAAACAAGAAAGTTTCATCATATTACGTCTATGCTGTGTATACCTTTATATACATATATACATACATATATACCTATACTGTATATACCTTTATATACATATATACATACATATATACCTATACTGTATATACCTTTATATACATATATACATACATATATACCTATACTGTATATACCTTTATATACATATATACATACATATATACCTATACTGTATATACCTTTATATACATATATACATACATATATACCTATACTGTATATACCTTTATATACATATATACATACATATATACCTATACTGTATATACCTTTATATACATATATACATACATATATACCTATACTGTATATACCTTTATATACATATATACATACATATATACCTATACTGTATATACCTTTATATACATATATACATACATATATACCTATACTGTATATACCTTTATATACATATATACATACATATATACCTATACTGTATATACCTTTATATACATATATACATACATATATACCTATACTGTATATACCTTTATATACATATATACATACATATATACCTATACTGTATATACCTTTATATACATATATACATACATATATACCTATACTGTATATACCTTTATATACATATATACATACATATATACCTATACTGTATATACCTTTATATACATATATACATACATATATACCTATACTGTATATACCTTTATATACATATATACATACATATATACCTATACTGTATATACCTTTATATACATATATACATACATATATACCTATACTGTATATACCTTTATATACATATATACATACATATATACCTATACTGTATATACCTTTATATACATATATACATACATATATACCTATACTGTATATACCTTTATATACATATATACATACATATATACCTATACTGGCTCACCTGCTCTGGCTTCCTGTGCACTTAAGATGTGACTTTAAGGTTTTACTGTCACACCTATGGATCATGTTTTGTTTTGTCATGTTATGTTTTGATTTTGGACATTCAGTCACGTTTTGCACTTCCTGGTTTTGTTTGTTTCCATGCCAACCTATTAGTTTCCACCTGGTCCCCTTAAGTCGCGCCCCGATCCTCAGCCTCTCACACCTGCTTTTTTTATCACCACAGCCAGTACTTAAGTCATTTTCTTTCTGTTCATCATTCTGGCAACTTTGCCTTTTGTAGATGCCTGCATATTTTGACCCCGACCACGCCCCCTTCATGCCTTGCCACGCTGCTACTTTACTTTGACTACGCCACGTTAGCCTTTTGTTTTTTTTTTGCCTCAGTGCTAGTTTTTGGTTTATTGATTATCATCAATAAATCAATCAATCAATCAATCAATCAATCAATCAATGTTTATTTATATAGCCCCAAATCACAAATGTCTCAAAGGACTGCACAAATCATTACGACTACAACATCCTCGGAAGAACCCACAAAAGGGCAAGGAAAACTCACACCCAGTGACAATGCTGACTATGAGAAACCTTGGAGAGGACCTCAGATGTGGGCAACCCCCCCCCCTCTCTAGGGGACCGAAAGCAATGGATGTCGAGCGGGTCTAACATGATACTGTGAAAGTTCAATCCATAGTGGCTCCGACACAGCCGCGAGAGTTCAGTTCAAGCGGATCCAAGACAGCAGCGAGAGTCCCGTCCACAGGAAACCATCTCAAGCGGATCAGCAGCGTAGAGATGTCCCCAACCGATACAGGCGAGCGGTCCATCCTAGGTCCCGACGAGCGGTCCATCCTGGGTCTCGACTCTGGACAGCCAGTACTTCATCCATGGTCATCGGACCGGACCCCCTCCACAAGGGAGGGGGGGACATAGGAGAAAGAAAAGAAGCGGCAGATCAACTGGTCTAAAAAGGAGGTCTATTTAAAGGCTAGAGTATACAGATGAGTTTTAAGGTGAGACTTAAATGCTTCTACTGAGGTAGCATCTCGAACTGTCGTTGATAGTATCTTTTGTTTATTCATTATCATTCATGCCAATTAGTTTGTTTATTTTTTATTATAGTGTTCAAAAAACAAATATGTACCTGAACTCACACCTGGCTCGTCCTGTAATCCCGCTGCGTCGAAGGAGCCAAACAAATCCACCCCACAGTCTTGACATTTACTACTTAGGTATAAAATACTAGACGGTCTAGCTCCATCCTATCTTGCCGATTGTATTGTACCATATGTCCCGGCAAGAAATCTGCCTTCAAAGGACTACGGCTTATTAGTGATTCCTAAAGCCCCAAAAAAAGTCTGCGGGCTATAGAGCGTTTTCCGTTCGGGCTCCAGTACTCTGGAATGCCCTCCCGGTAACAGTTCGAGATGCTACCTCAGTAGAAGCATTTAAGTCTCACCTTAAAACTCATTTGTATACTCTAGCCTTTAAATAGACCTCCTTTTTGGACCAGTTGATCTGCCGTTTCTTTTCTTTTTCTTCTATGTCCCACTCTCCCTTGTGGAGGGGGTCCGGTCCGATCCGATGGCCATGTACTGCTTGCCTGTGTATCGGCTGGGGACATCTCTGCGCTGCTGATCCGCCTCCGCTTGAGATGGTTTCCTGTGGACGGGACTCTCGCTGCTGTGTTGGATCCGCTTTGGACTGGACTCTCGCGACTGTGTTGGATCCATTATGGATTGAACTTTCACAGTATCATGTTAGACCCGCTCGACATCCATTGCTTTCCTCCTCTCCAAGGTTCTCATAGTCATCATTGTCACCGACGTCCCACTGGGTGTGAGTTTTCCTTGCCCTTATGTGGGCCTACCGAGGATGTCGTGGTGGTTTGTGCAGCCCTTTGAGACACTAGTGATTTAGGGCTATATAAGTAAACATTGATTGATTGATAGAGCGTTTTCCGTTCGGGCTCCAGTACTCTGGAATGCCCTCCCGGTAACAGTTCGAGATGCTACCTCAGTAGAAGCATTTAAGTCTCACCTTAAAACTCATCTGTATACTCTAGCCTTTAAATAGACCTTCTTTTTAGTTGATCTGCCGCTTCTTTTCTTTTTCTCCTATGTCCCCCCCTCCCTTGTGGAGGGGGTTCAGTCCGATGACCATGGATGAAGTACTGACTGTCCAGAGTCGGGACCCAGGATGGACCGCTCGCCTGTGTATCGGTTGGGGACATCTCTACGCTGCTGATCCGACTCCGCTTGGGATGGTTTCCTGTGGACGGGACTCTCGCTGCTGTCTTGGATCCGCTTTGAACTGAACTCTCGCGGCTGTGTCGGAGCCACTATGGATTGAACTTTCACAGTATCATGTTAGACATGTTTTCGGTCCCCTAGGGGTGGGGGGTTGCCCACATATGAGGTCCTCTCCAAGGTTTCTCATAGTCATCATTGTCACTGGCGTCCCACTGGGTGTGAGTTTTCCTTGCCCTTATGTGGGTTTTTCCGAGGATGTCGTAGTCGTAGTGGTTTGTAGTCCTTTGAGACATTTGTGATTTAGGGCTATATAAATAAACATTGATTGATTGATTGATTGATTGATTGATTGATTGAAAAGAGGTCAGTGGATGAATGGATATATTTGTGGGCGCTCTGAGGTGGAAAAGGGGTGGGATTAAATAAACTTTGCTTCTTCCCACTCCTTTTCAGACATGATGTGATGTGAGGTGATATTAAATTGTCCGTATTTTATTGTAAATGTGTTCATGTTCAAAATAAACCTAAGAAAGAAAGAAAGTGTACTAAGTGTGGAGTTTTTGTACACAGACTATGTAAGGAAGTGTACTGACTCTGCACTAAGTGTACTAAATCCAGTTAGTTGGCTTCAGTAAGCTACCACTTATTGGCCACTAGAGGGCGCCATTGATCTTTTTATTGTATTTTATTGAATATATTGAACCATAGTTGGCATTTTTGCTATATTTTGCAGATTAAATACGGGGATGATGGACATTTTCACTAATCCATTCATAATGTCGTAAGTGGACTGCTATTAAATATTGAAAGTGTCTCAAATCTGTCACAAAATACAAACCCCGTTTCCATATGAGTTGGGAAATTGTGTTAGATGTAAATATAAACAGAATACAATGATTTGCAAATCCTTTTCAACCCATATTCAGTTGAATATGCTACAAAGACAACATATTTGATGTTCAAACTCATAAACTTTATTTTATTTGCAAATAATCATCAACTTCAGAATGTCATGCCAGCATCACGTGACAAAGAAGTTGGGAAAGGTGGCAATAAATACTGATAAAGCTGAGGAATACTCATCAAACACCTATGTGGAACATCCCACAGGTGTGCAGGCTAATTGGGAACAGGTGGGTGCCATGATTGGGTATAAAAGCAGCTTCCATGAAATGCTAAGTCATTCACAAACAAGGATGGGGTGAGGGTCACCACTTTGTAAGCAAATTGTCGAACAGTTTTAGAACAACATTTCTCAACGAGCTATTGCAAGGAATTTAGGGATTTTACCATCTACGGTCCGTAAAATCATCAAAAGGTTCAGAGAATCTGGAGAAATCACTGCACGTAAGCGATGATATTACGGACTTTTGAGCCCTCAGGTGGTACTGCATCAAAAACTGACATCAGTGTGTAAAGGATATCACCACATGGGCTCGGGAACACTTCATAAAACCACTGTCAGTAACTACAGTTGGTCGCTACATCTATAAGTACAAGTTAAAACTCTGCTATGCAAAGCGAAAGCCATTTATCAACAACACCCAGAAACGCCGCCGGCTTGGGTGGGCCCGAGCTCACCTAAGATGGACTGATGCAAAGTGGAAAAGTGTTCTGTGGTCTGACGAGTCCACATTTCAAATTATATTTGGAAACTGTGGACGTGGTGTCCTCCGGAAAAAAGAGGAAAGTAACCATCCCGATTGTTATAGGCGCAAAGTTCAAAAGGATGGGGGTGTATTAGTGCCCAAGGCATGGGTAACTTACACATCTGTGAAGGCACCATTAATGCTGAAAGGTCCATACAGGTTTTGGAGCAACATATGTTGTCATCCAAGCAACGTTATTGTCAGGACTAGGACTGCGGCGTGGATTGTTTTCCCGAGGTGCAAAGCGATTGGAGTGGACTTTGGGGTTTGTTTTTCCAGAAGGCAAAGGAAAGTTGGCGCGGGCAAGGCGTGAATGTAAGTACATCTTTTATTTGAACACTTTAACTACTAAAAAAACAGGAACAAACAAAAAGCGCGCACAAGGGCGGAAATAGAAAACTAACTAAGGAAACAAAACTTGCACAATGGCATGAACTATGAACAATAAACAAAAAGTTACTTGGCATGCAACTGTAAAAATGACATGACGTGGGTAAAGGTAACGAGAGTGATCGTTGGTGGTAGAAAATGGTAGACGTTGATGTTGCCAGGACGAAGAACAGAAACAGACCGCTTAAATAGCAGTGACATAAAGTAATCAGTGAAAACAGGTGCAAGACACGAGGACAGGTGAAAACTGATGAGTTGCTATGGTAACAAAACAAACTAGGAAGTGCAAAAAACAGGAACTGTGTGTCGGAAAAACAAAACATGATCACACAGACATGACAGTTATCATGGGCGCCCCTGCTTATTTCAGCAAGACAATGGTTTGCGTGGCTTCGTAGTAAAAGAGTGCGGGTACTTTCCTGGCCCGCCTGCAGTCCAGACCTGTCTCCCGTGGAAAATGTGTGACGCATTATGAAGCATAAAATACGACAGCGGACTGTTGAAGGACTGAAGCTCTACATAAAACAAGAATGGGAAAGAATTCCACTTTCAAAGCTTCAACAATTAGTTTCCTCAGTTCCCAAACGTTTATTGAGTGTTGTTAGAAGAAAAGGTGATGTAACACAGTGGTGAACATGCCCTTTCCCAACTACTTTGGCACGTGTTGCAGCCATGAAATTCTAAGTTAATTATTATTTGCAGAAAAAAAAAATAAAGTTTATGAGTTTGAACATCAAATATGTAGCATATTCAACTGAATATGGGTTGAAAAGGATTTGAAAATCATTGTATTCTGTTTATATTTACATCTAACACAATTTCCCAACTCATATGGAAACAGTCCGAGTCCAATGGTTCTCGCCCGGAAAAGGGTGGAGTGCCATCTCCGGGTTGGGGAGGAGACCCTGCCCCATGTGGAGGAGTTCAAGTACCTAGGAGTCTTGTTCACGAGTGAGGGAAGAGTGGATCGTGAGATCGACAGGCGGATCGGTGCGTCGTCTTCAGTAATGCGGACGTTGTACCGATCCGTTGTGGTGAAGAAGGAGCTGAGCCGGAAGGCAAAGCTCTCAATTTACCGCTCGATCTACGTTCCCATCCTCACCTATGGTCATGAGCTTTGGGTCATGACCGAAAGGACAAGATCACGGGTACAAGCGACCAAAATGAGTTTCCTCCGCCGGGTGGCTGGTCTCTCCCTTAGAGATAGGGTGAGAAGCTCTGCCATCCGGGAGGAACTCAAAGTAAAGCCGCTGCTCCTCCACATGGAGGGGAGCCAGATGAGGTGGTTCGGGCATCTGGTCAGGATGCCACCCGAACGCCTCCCTAGGGAGGTGTTTAGGGCACGTCCAACCGGTAGGAGGCCACGGGGAAGACCCAGGACACGTTGGGAAGACTTTGTCTCCCGGCTGGCCTGGGAACGCCTCGGGATCCCCCGGGAAGAGCTAGACGAAGTGGCTGGGGAGAGGGAAGTCTGGACTTCCCTGCTTAGGCTGTTGCCCCCGCGACCCGACCTTGGATAAGCGGAAGATGATGGATGGATGGATATGGAAACAGGGTTTGTACAAAAGGGCGATAACAGTGTGGATACCATTCAGCCCGATAACAGCGTGGATACCATTCAGCCCGATAACAGCGTGGATACCATTCTGCGTGATAAAAGTGTGGATACCATTCAGTCCGATAACAGTGTGGATACCATTCAGCCCGATAACAGCGTGGATACCATTCAGCCCGATAACAGCGTGGATACCATTCAGTCCGATAACAGCGTGGATACCATTCAGTCCGATAACAGCGTGGATACCATTCAGCGTGATAAAAGTGTGGATACCATTCAGTGCGATAACATCGTGGATACCATACAGTCCGATAACATCGTGGATACCATTCAGTCCGATAACATCGTGGATACCATTCAGCCCGATAACAGCGTGGATACCATTCAGCCCGATAACATCGTGGATACCATTCAGTCCGATAACATCGTGGATACCATTCAGCCCGATAACAGCGTGGATACCATTCAGCCCGATAACAGCGTGGATACCATTCAGCCCGATAACAGCGTGGATACCATTCAGCCCGATAACAGCGTGGATACCATTCAGCCCGATAACAGCGTGGATACCATTCAGTCCGATAACAGCGTGGATACCATTCAGCGTGATAAAAGTGTGGATACCATTCAGTGCGATAACATCGTGGATACCATACAGTCCGATAACATCGTGGATACCATTCAGTCCGATAACAGCGTGGATACCATTCAGCCCGATAACAGCGTGGATACCATTCTGCGTGATAAAAGTGTGGATACCATTCAGTCCGACAACAGTGTGGATACCATTCAGCCCGATAACAGCGTGGATACCATTCAGCCCGATAACAGCGTGGATACCATTCAGCCCGATAACAGCGTGGATACCATTCAGTCCGATAACAGCGTGGATACCATTCAGTGCGATAACATCGTGGATACCATACAGTCCGATAACAGCGTGGATACCATTCAGCCCGATAACAGCGTGGATACCATTCAGTCCGATAACAGTGTGGATACCATTCAGTGCGATAACATCGTGGATACCATACAGTCCGATAACATCGTGGATACCATTCAGTCCGATAACATCGTGGATACCATTCAGCCCGATAACAGCGTGGATACCATTCAGCCCGATAACAGCGTGGATACCATTCAGCCCGATAACAGCGTGGATACCATTCAGCCCGATAACAGCGTGGATACCATTCAGCCCGATAACAGTGTGGATACCATTCAGTCAGATAACAGCGTGGATACCATTCAGCCCGATAACAGCGTGGATACCATTCAGCCCGATAACAGCGTGGATACCATTCAGCGTGATAAAAGTGTGGATACCATTCAGCCCGATAACAGCGTGGATACCATTCAGTCCGATAACAGCGTGGATACCATTCAGCATCAGCGTGTGTCTGCAGAGATGCACAACAAGCCTTATTTGGTCATCAGAGCACAGGTTTCAAACTCAATGCCTGGTGGCCCGAGAAGGAATAAGCATCAATAAATGCCATTTATGTTCTTGCTAAATGTATTTGTTGTTTCCATTTTGACCCAATCAAGAATATATCGCATCTCCTCTCAATTTTCATAGCATTGTCATATTTTTTATGAATTTTTAAGCAAAGTCCAAATCAAATCCCTCAATATCTGCAGGATATTAATAAAATGCCCGGTGGTTTTTATGTTAGTGTACATTTAAAGAAACTATGTTTATGTTACTGTTCATTTAAAAAAAAAACAATGTTTATGTTAGTGTACACCTGTCTTCTCTTCATTTTCTTCTTCCATTCGTCTTTTTCCTTGCCTTTATCTTCTGTGCCCTTTTCTTCGTCCTCTTTGACCTTTTCTTTGTCTTTTTCATCATCATCTTTATCCTCTTCCTCTCCATCATCATCTGGTTCATCATTTTCTTCTTCTTCATCATCATCATCTGATTCATCATCATCTTCTTCTTCATCATTTGATTCATCATCTTCTTCCTCTTCTTCTTCTTTTCCTTCCACTATCACCACTTCTTTCACCGAGGCGAGTTCGTCCTCCCTCTCTTTAGTCTGCAGACGCCACTGCCGCCTCACCAGCCCCGCCTTCCAGGCGTGACGCTTCAACCCAGACCTCATTACTGTCCTCTTCTTTGGGGGGGCGCTCGCCGCCTCCCCCCACCTGGTCCGCCAGTACCTGTAGGAGCCGCACTTGTTGGCGGGACTCCTCGAGCCGCTGCCGGCTGCTTGCCACCAGCTCGGTGAACGGGCCGACGAGCGCCCGGAAGAAATGGTCCTCCCTCGCCTCCGATGGTCCTTCCGCGTTGGGCGCCAAATGTGACAAACTCCTGCCGTCGTCGTGCGGGTTCCACGGGTTCGAAGACATTGCTAAGCAGGTTTGACGCTTGTTTATTCTTTCAATAAAGCAAGCTTGTCTGCGGTCGGGACACTTTCCAGCTCCTTTTCTCCTGCTTGTTCCTCACTCGCATTCAGTCGGCCGCGTCTTCGTCGTCTGCGGCTCGCTCTCGATCGTCGAGTACTGCTGCTGATTCTCCTACTCCTTTTTGCCACGATCCCTCCTCCTTCTCCCCTTTTATACAGCCAGAGGAGATAAGAGGATTGTGTGCCGGTGTGCGAGCCACGCACCTGATCTCGCTCGTAGCGTCGCCCCCGGCACGCCCCGCCTCTCCGCTCAGCCGCATCTTGGGCAGGGCTCCATCATGCCTTGCCCCGCTGCTCGTTCGCCGGCTCCGCCTCCCTACATACCTCCATCGGCTGAGCTTACTCCCCCTCCCTTTTTTGAAGGGGCGGGAAAAGAAGATCCTACATTCTCCCCATCGAGATCCTACATTCTCCACTTCGAGATCCTACATTCTCTGTTTCCAGATCCTACATTCTCCCCATCGAGATCCTACATTCTACCCTTCAAGATCTTACATGCTCCCCATCGAGATCCTACATTCTCCACTTCGAGATCCTACATTCTCCCCATCGAGATCCTATATTCTCCACTTCGAGATCCTACATTCTCTGTTTCCAGATCCTACATTCTCCCCATCGAGATCCTACATTCTCCACTTCGAGATCCTACATTCTCTGTTTCCAGATCCTACATTCTCCCCATCGAGATCCTACATTCTCCACTTCGAGATCCTACATTCTCTGTTTCCAGATCCTACATTCTCCCCATCGAGATCCTACATTCTCCACTTCGAGATCCTACATTCTCTGTTTCCAGATCCTACATTCTCCCCATCGAGATCCTACATTCTCCACTTCGAGATCCTACATTCTCTGTTTCCAGATCCTACATTCTCCCCATCGAGATCCTACATTCTCCACTTCGAGATCCTACATTCTCTGTTTCCAGATCCTACATTCTCCCCATCGAGATCCTACATTCTCCCCTTCAAGATCTTACATTCTCCCCATCGAGATCCTACATTCTCCCCTTCAAGATCTTACATTCTCCACTTCGAGATCCTACATTCTCCCCATCGAGATCCTATATTCTCCACTTCGAGATCCTACATTCTCTGTTTCCAGATCCTACATTCTCCCCATCGAGATCCTACATTCTCCCCATCGAGATCCTATATTCTCCACTTCGAGATCCTACATTCTCTGTTTCCAGATCCTACATTCTCCCCATCGAGATCCTACATTCTCCCCTTCAAGATCTTACATTCTCCCCATCGAGATCCTACATTCTCCACTTCGAGATCCTACATTCTCCCCATCGAGATCCTACATTCTCCCCATCGAGATCCTACATTCTGCCCTTCAAGATCTTCCATTCTCCCCATCGAGATCCTACATTCTCCCCATCGAGATCCTACATTCTCTGTTTCTAGATCCCACATTCTCCCCATCGAGATCCTACATTCTCCACTAAGAGATCCTACATTCTCTGTTTCCAGATCCTTCATTCTCCCCATCGAAATCCTACATTCTCTGTTTCCAGATCCTACATTCTCCCCATCGAGATCCTACATTCTCCACTTCGAGATCCTACATTCTCTGTTTCCAGATCCTACATTCTCCCCATCGAGATCCTACATTCTCTGTTTCCAGATCCTACATTCTCCCCATCGAGATCCTACATTCTCCACTTCGAGATCCTACATTCTCTGTTTCCAGATCCTACATTCTCCCCATCGAGATCCTACATTCTCCACTTCGAGATCCTACATTCTC
The DNA here is from genome assembly GCF_033978795.1 of Nerophis ophidion. NCBI lineage: Eukaryota > Metazoa > Chordata > Actinopteri > Syngnathiformes > Syngnathidae > Nerophis > Nerophis ophidion. The sequence goes on from NC_084613.1 coordinate 5,269,496, forward strand.
TGTTTCCAGATCCTACATTCTCCCCATCGAGATCCTACATTCTCCCCTTCAAGATCTTACATTCTCCCCATCGAGATCCTACATTCTCCACTTCGAGATCCTACATTCTCCCCATCGAGATCCTACATTCTCCCCTTCAAGATCTTACATTCTCCCCATCGAGATCCTACATTCTCCACTTCGAGATCCTACATTCTCCCCATCGAGATCCTACATTCTCCCCATCGAGATCCTACATTCTCCCCATCGAGATCCTACATTCTCCCCATCGAGATCCTACATTCTCCCCATCGAGATCCTACTTTCTCCCCTTCAAGATCTTACATTCTCCCCATCGAGATCCTACATTCTCCCCTTCAAGATCTTACATTCTCCACTTCGAGATCCTACATTCTCCCCATCGAGATCCTATATTCTCCACTTCGAGATCCTACATTCTCTGTTTCCAGATCCTTCATTCTCCCCATCGAGATCCTACATTCTCCCCTTCAAGATCTTACATTCTCCCCATCGAGATCCTACATTCTCCACTTCGAGATCCTACATTCTCCCCATCGAGATCCTACATTCTCCCCATCGAGATCCTACATTCTCCCCATCGAGATCCTATATTCTCCACTTCGAGATCCTACATTCTCTGTTTCCAGATCCTACATTCTCCCCATCAAGATCCTACATTCTCCACTTCGAGATCCTACATTCGCCACTTCGAGATCCTACATTCTCTGTTTCCAGATCCTTCATTCTCCCCATCGAGATTCTACATTCTCCCCTTCAAGATCTTACATTCTCCCCATCGAGATCCTACATTCTCCACTTCGAGATCCTACATTCTCCCCATCGAGATCCTACATTCTCCCCATCGAGATCCTACATTCTGCCCTTCAAGATCTTCCATTCTCCCCATCGAGATCCTACATTCTCCCCATCGAGATCCTACATTCTCCCCTTCAAGATCTTACATTCTCCCCATCGAGATCCTACATTCTCCCCTTCAAGATCTTACATTCTCCCCATCGAGATCCTACATTCTCCACTTCGAGATCCTACATTCTCTGTTTCCAGATCCTACATTCTCCCCTTCAAGTTCGATCACCTTCTGGCTGAGACAAAAAAAAAACGTTTTTTCGCAAATGGATGTGAAGTTTATTTGAAGCATTACTCACCGGTAAACGGATTGTTAGCTTAGCAACAGAAGGTTCACTCTGAGGAACGCTTAGTTGTCTCCAA